>NW_024425564.1:21913011-21978122 GCF_017311325.1 Ursus maritimus
GGGGGGGGGGCCCAGTCTACGGATAACGATGCTGTCGCCTAGCAATGAGCGCCTGAGCCGCTCTCGCAGCTGTATTACTCACAGAGCCAACGTTGTGCCTGGACCAGCCCTTGTGATTCTTTTTTTCTTTTTTTCCTAAGATTTTATTTATTTATTTGACAGAGAGAGAGAGAGAGACCACAAGCAGGGAGAGCAGCCGAGGGAGAGGGACAAGCAGGCTCCCTGCTGAGGGCCCAATCCCAGGACCCTGGGATCATGACCTGAGCTGAAGGCAGATGCTGAGCAGCCCAGGTGCCAGCCAGATGCCACCCAGGTGCCCCACTGGCCCTTGTGATTCTTATCAGGATGCACTTCAGCAAAAACCATCAGGGAACTTTGAGGAACAAGATTTTTTTTTAGTTTTCATTTTCATTCCAGTTAGTAACACACAGTGTTATATTATTTTCAGGTGTACAACATAGTCATCTGACACTTCTGTACCTGACGGGGTGCTCATCTGGTAAATGCCCTCCTCAATCCCCATCACCTATTTAGCCCATCCCCCACCCCTCCCCTCTGGTGACCAGTTTGTTCTCCATAACGAAGAGTCTGTTTCTTGGTTTGCTTCTCTCTCTCTCTTTTTCCTTATGCTCATCTGTTCTGTTTCTTAAATTCCACGTATGAGTGAAACCATCTGGTATTTGCCTTTCTCTGACTGACTTCTCTAAACATTATACTCTCTAGTTCCATCCATGCCGTTGCCAAGGGTGAGGAACGAGATTTATTATTCATAGGTTCGTGGCACATGGTACATCCGAGGGGCACACAGCAAGGTCACGGGGAGAGAGAGAGAGCGAGAGAGAGAGAGAGAGAGAGAGAGACATACACTGAGGCCCTGGGGTGCTGCCTTTATTAAAATCCAAGGGTGGGGGTAGCTAGGGTTTTGTGAGTTCGCTCTTCATTAGCTAATTTAAAGTATAAAAGCAGGAATTAGGGTATAGGAAGGGAGAAGTAGGGTCACTCAAGAGGTTATCTAGGTTATTCAGGGCTTTCTGAAAGAAGAAACTTCATGAATGGGGACAGCCTAATTCCTTACTTGATCGTTTTGTCAGTAGCTGCGTCATGCAACTGGCAATATACGACAATATTCAATATGGATGCATTTGAAATGGATGCCTGAGCAACCAAATGCTTAATTTCAAGCACTTACTTGGCAATCAAAAAGCTCATGTCAGCCTCTTACACTACAGTGGACTCCACAAAGTTCATGGTCATATTCAGAGAGAAACAAGAGTTACCCTAGATCAGCTGGATATAACGGCCAGCAGGTACATGAAAAGACACTCAACATCGCTGATCATCAGGGCAATGCAAATCAAAACCACAACAGATGTCACTTCACACCTATTAAAATGACTATCCCAAAGAAGATGAGATCAGTGCTAGTGAGGATGTGGAGAAAAGGAAACCCTGTTACACTGGTGATGGGAATGTAAATTTGTTCAACCACTACGGAAAACAATATGGAGGTTCTTCAAAAATTTAAAAATAGATCTACCATATGACCCAGGAATTCCACGTCTGTGTATATACTCAGAGGAAATGAAAACAGAGTATCAAAGAGATTCCTGCACTCCCACGTTTATTGTAGCATTATTCACAATAGCTAAGATATGGAAACAACCCAAGTGTCCACTGATCGATGAATAAAGAAAATGTAATATATAGATCCTAAGAATCTACAAAAAAGGGGCGCCTGGGTGGCACAGCAGTTAAGCGTCTGACTTCGGCTCAGGGCGTGATCCCGGTGTTATGGGATCGAGCCCCACATCAGGCTCTTCCGCTATGAGCCTGCTTCTTCCTCTCCCACCCCCCCTGCTTGTGTTCCCTCTCTCGCTGGCTGTCTCTATCTCTGTCGAATAAATAAATAAAATCTTTAAAAAAAAAAAAAGAATCTACAAAAAAGCTTTTAGAATCTATAAGCAAGGTCAGTAGTTTGCTACATATAAGATCGTTATACGTAAGTGAATGGTGTTCATATATACCAGCAAAGAATATTCAGAGCGATGATAAGACCATTAATCATCAAGCATAAATCTAACAAAATATGTACAAGACCTTAACAGATGAATTTATAAATTTTATTAAAAACTTGAAAAGGAGTGATATACAATTTTCATGGATTGACTCAATATTTTAAGGATGACAATTCCCCCAAATTAATTTCCAAATTCCATGCGGTTCCAGTAAAAATCACAACAGGATTTGTAACAGAATCTTATAAGCGATTCTACTAATTTTCAAGTAAAAGAACCCCAAACAGAATGTCTCTCTAGTTTTATTTCAGTTGTCTTTTCTTTATTAACTGTTTTTTTTTTTTTTTAGGTGTTCGTGTTTCTGTTTTTTGAACTTGGGGATTCTGTATGTTTCCATTTTCTTCAATTGTTTTTGGTATTTGTTGGTATGTCTTCTTCCTTATTTTTAAGATTCTTTTCTCCTGTCTATGCACATTGGCTATATTCATCCTGGCCTGTGATCACGGGGAACCAGAAGGATGAGCTTGCAGCCAGACGACGCTGTACCCTTTCACTTACATCTTTGCTCTTACTTCTCCTGAGCGTCACCAGGCCTTCAGATAATAACACAACGCCTTTTTCCCAGACATCTACACCAAGGGCCAGCAAACTGTAAAATTCTCAATAGTAAATATTTTAGGCTTTGCAGGCCACCCATGGTCTCTGTTGTGTATTCTTCGCCTTTTGTTTAATGTTTTAAATGTAAAAATGGAAAATGGAAAAACCATAGCTATACAAAATAGGCCACAGGTGGATGTGGCTTGTGGACCATGGTTTTTGGTGGCCTTTGCTCTAATTCTACCCTCGTTCCCCTCACCTGAGACAAATGCCTCTTTCCTGTTGCTTACCATAAGTGGCGATCGAAGAGAGGTCTTACTTACCAGGTATCTCCTGATTTAGTTTTCCAAGCAATTACTCCAACTTTCCCCAGAGCCCTACCTTCTTCCCCGTGAGCACCCTTTTGTTCCTGTGCTTGATGCCATCCCTGGACCCTTCCTACTCTGACTAGAACACATCCCTTCTAGAAGCTTTGAACTTGATTTACTGCTCTCTTCCAAAGGACATCCTGATGGTACTCTTATTATTTTCCAGTGCTGTCAAAAACTAATTATATCTAAAAATATATATCTTTTCTAAGAAAGAGAAGTCTTTTCTGTCATGGGTAGGATTTAGGGCAGGAGGGGAGGATCCACAATGTTTATCCAATCTCTACTACTTTCTAAGAAAAGTTTCTTCAGAATTGCCCTGAGCATCAAAGCAATGTCATTAACAACTACTTAGACTTAACTATGAGTTTAATGTCTCTGCTATTTTTTTCTTATATGCCATTTCTCTCTCACTTTTTTATGTTAATTAATTAATTCATTTTTAGTAATCTCTACACCCAACGTGGGGCTTAAACTCATGACCCTGAGATCAAGAGTCCCACACTCTGGGGCACCTAGGTGACTCAGTCAGTTGAATGGCTGAGCGACTGACTCTCGATTTCAGCTCGGGTTGTGATCTCAGCCCTGCATAGGGCTCCGCAATTAGCTGAGTCTGCTTCTCCCTCTCCCTCCACCCTTCCCCATGCACTGGGTCTCTCTCTCTCAAATTAATAAATAAGTCGAAGAAGAAGAAGAAGAAGAAGAAGAAGAAGAAGAAGAAGAAGAAGAAGAAGAAGAAGAAGAAGAAGAAGAAGAAGAAGCAGCAGCAGCAGCCGTCCCAGGCTTCTCCAACTGAGCCAGCCAGGGGCCCTCCCTTTCTCTTAGATTAATATTTTATTGCATTGGAATATATCCTTGGGCGATTTTTTAATAAATGTTCTGAAAGTAGTATAGTAGTAGTACTATTTGAGTTACTGCACTGATTTCACTCTTGAATGATAGATTAGTTGGATAGATAATTTTGAATTTAAAATGATTTCCCTTGGAGCTTTGCTTTGATAGCTTATAGCATCAAGTGTCACTAATGAGGAATCTGTTACCAATGAAAACTTTACCTTTATAGGTAATCTATTCTCTCTCTTTCTCTACATAGAATTTTAGGATTTTGCCTTTGACTGTGAAGATATAAAATTTCATGAAGAAGTGACTTAATTTGTGATTAATGATGTGAGATAGGAGTCTGAATTCATTCTTTTTTTTTTTTTAAGATTTTATTTATTTATTTGACAGAGAGAGCCAGCAAGAGAGGGAACACAAGCAGGGGGAGTGGGAGAGGAAGGCTCCCAGCAGAGGAGCCTAATGTGGGGCTCGATCCCAGAATTCCGGGATCACGCCCTGAGCCGAAGGCAGTCGCTTAACGACTGAGCTACCCAGGCGCCCCTTGAATTCATCCTTTTACATGTAGATATTAGGTTATTCTAGTATCTTTTTTTAGAGGGGGGAGGGGCAGAGGTAGAGAGAGAATCTTAAGCAGGCTCCACACACAGTGCAGAGCCCAGATGAGGGGCTCGATCTCATGACCCTGATATCATGACCTGAGCTGAAATCAAGAGTCTTATCCAACTGAGTCACCCAGGGGCCCCAATTCTAGTGTCATTTGTAAAAACGATTATTCTTTCCCATCAATTGTCATGGCAACCTTACTGAAAATTAATTGACTGTAATTATAAGGGTTTATCTCTGGGCTGGTGATTCTTTTCCATTGATCTATGTGTCTACTCTGTGCCAGCCTGACATCATCTTGATTACTGTCATTTTGTAGTAAATTTTGAAATTAGGAAGTGTAAGTCCTCTGATTTTATTGTTCTTCTTTTTAAAGATTGTTTTGGCTATTCTGGAATCATTGGCTTTTTAAACTAAATCTATTCCTTTCTTTCACTCCTTGAACTAAACGAAATTAAACAAACCCTTTCTGTTTTTCTCCAAAATTCTACAAGCCTTAGCTCATTCAGGATCAAAATTTGCTTTCCTGATGCTTGCATGGGCTCACACAGTTCATTTTTATTTGTATGCCCACCTATACCTATCATTTTAGAACCGGGATCATCAAATGGAACTTATCCACGTTTCATGAGCCACTTCCCACTCTTCTTCACTGGAATCATTCATGACCATGTTGTCTGATTCTTGCTCTTTAGCACTCCCCACCCCCTTTTGAATCATATTTCCTTTGAGACCTTCTGGTGATAAAATTAGATGTTTATATTTTTTTTTTCTTGAACTTTTTGAAATTTTCTGTCCTAAAGTCATGCCCCGGGGTCCTTCCCTTCACAGTCGTGGGTAGCTGTCTGCTATAAGGCCTCAGACTCTGTGTGCTCCTGGTTGCAAGAAAGGTGTGAGGACCACATGCTGAGAAACACTCTCTTTCCTGTAAACTGTGACCTAGAAAACAGGCAGTGTGGTCGGCTACGAACGCCAGATAAAGGATCTAAGTCCTTCCATTCTGATAATGTTGTTCAGACACAGTGACCACAAATGGAGAAGCTAATAAGAGACACACTAATTACAACTTTCCTAAACCTGGGGGACAGTGTAGTCTAGGGAGCTTTTAGAAAGACCAGTAATTCATTCACAGATTGTGGTAACATGCGGGGAATAAATATAGAAATGCTGTCCGTAGCCTTCCTTCTGGCTGGACATTAGTAAGCTATCACAACGCAACTGACTATTATGATACAAATTCCCTCTTCTTCAAGGCCTTGGACTCCTTTGCACATCATCCACTGAATACTCATTTCTTTAGCAGAGCAGAGGCTGGCCAAATGGTTCTTAGAACTGGTCAGAAGGCTGGGCGATCTCTGAGTTACCTGGAGCCCCAGCCCATCCTTATGTGACTTCCTGTAAAGATGGATATTAGTACATCTTACTGGGCTAAGTTAACCGTCTTAGAAATAAAAAGAGAGTTTGCGAACTTGGCCAAATTAACAAACTAAAACATGAGAAATGCAATTGCTTTTTCAGAATATCTCTAAGAAATATAATGGGGAAAAATCCCGCTAACATGAAATACACATAATAATCTGAATGAGAAATATTCACGATAAAAGGCAAGGTGGGAAAAATAGTTTTAGCCCATGTGACTGACAAAGATTTAATATTCTCTTTTTATACGAAGAGGCCAATTATAAATCAATGAGAGGCAGTTTACCAAAGAGGAAGAGGAGGATGGGTAGGGGAACTGGAGTTGAGGACATACCACTTCATGGTTGCTGCCATAGGAATACCAGGCTAGAGGAAGAAGATGGTGAAGTGTTAGATTTAATATTTATGTGTGAAACTCCCTAGTTAAAAGGGAACCTGACAGGACCCAATCTCCCCAACTCCTCAAACTTTCTTTGCCTTAGAAAGACGGTGTGTCTCAAGTGCGGGGGTGGGGGGGAGGGCGGTATTGTTGGGATCATCTCTCTTCCTCTACAAAATAAGTGTGTACAACACGTATTATAATAATTCATTGAGATGTAGGGTTTTTTGTACCCCAGCAATTCTCAGAGTATGTATGTTCCCTGGAGAAGCATCACCACCACCTGGGAACTTGCTGGAAATGCAAATTCTCAGGTTCCAGCCTAGATTTATAGAATCAGAAACCCGAGGGGAGTGAGGAGAGCCATGTATGTTTACCTAGCCAGCCAGGTGATATTCTGATGCATGCTAACCTTTGAGAACTGCTGACATTGCTAACATTTTCCTTTATTGTTTCATGAGAAATTCAAATAAATAGCTATGTGTTCCAATCCATATTGTACATGTTAAGTCATATTTATTAAAATGCTAATAACATATTACATCTCCAAAATGAATAACGTACTAAATTTCAGTATCTCATTAAATAAAAGATGAACAGAGGTGATCAAGGAGAGAGTAGTTCTAGATTAGTTGGTCTGTTTTTTTAAAGAAAAAGAGCCCATGAAAGGACAAACAGCAAAGCGAGAAAACATGCAAATTCATAAATGGTCCCCCAAAACGTGGTTTGTTCAGGGAAACTCCATAAGTTCCAGTGACTTTTTTCAGTCCCTCCATCTTTCTCCTTGCTGACTCTCCAGGTGTCACTGGACCCATGGCCCAAGGAATCTCAGATATGAGTCTTAGAGCAGCAAAGTGGATTTTCCAGGAAAATATTCATAAATGTTGCCATGGGAACAGTTTCTCACTTTTTTTGTCCCTCATTGGAACTACATTTTCATCATTAGAATAAAAGGAGGGGGTGGAATGGCATTTAGAAAGAGAGTGTCTAGCTAGAATAATTGCGTCTGGGTCACAAAGCGAGTGGTCAAGAATTAATAGCTCTGAAAACACACCAGCACATCTGCAGTAATTATTTCGTCTTAGAGATTTAGAGTTTTAGGACTCTAAGAAGCTTTGGACATCCTCTAATCTCCCTCATTGCATTGTGAGAGGCAGAATGGGGAACAGAATGTGGCCATCCTAATTGAGTCTAGAATTTTGTCCCTATCACCTGTTTCCCCTTAAATCTAGTTTTTTTGTAGTAATAACTACACAGAACTTAGAAATTCCTGGAAGTTCTAGGAGATCACTCTAAGTGTTAACATTTGACCAGCCTTCCCACTCACATGCATATCTGTTTGGTGCGGGACCATTTACAAAACTCTTTGGCATGTTTCGTCTTCTTGGCTCATGGGTCATCCTTCATGTACATGGAGGTATGAAAACGACCTCCTCTTTGTGAACCACAACAGAGGTTCACGCTGGTTTTGTTCGCAGTCACCTTCAAGGGAACAGTCTGTGGAAAGCCCTTCCTCCCTCCTCCCTCCCCCCTCGTACCTCCCCCTTCCTCTCTGTGCCGGAACCATCTCTGTCGGTGGTTTTCACAGCTTAGTCTTTGGAGAATGTCACTGTGTGACTAGGTTTCACTGATCCTTGAGAACATGAGAAGAAAAAAAAAAGTGTAGCAAGTTTTTTATAAAGCTGGATTTTTTTCGCTAAGAAGTACTATCCTTCCTTTGAAATTAAGTTCATCCTTTTTTATATTAAGATGCCCTATTTAAAAACAAAATGATGGGAACGGTTGATGGAAATCCAAAAATAATAAAACAAGCAAACAAATAAATAATACAACAAAAAGTTGGCCATTATATATAGATTTCACTTTAAAAACTTTTTTGGGGGGGGGGCGCCTGGGTGGCGCAGTCGTTAAGCGCCTGCCTTCGGCTCAGGGCGTGATCCCAGCGGTCTGGGATCGAGCCCCACATCAGGCTTCTCTGCTAGGAGCCTGCTTCTTCCTCTCCTACTCCCCCTGCTTGTGTGCCCTCTCTCGCTGGCTATCTCTCTCTCTGTCAAATAAATAAATAAAATCTTTAAAAAACAAACAAACAAACAAAAAAACAACTTTTTTTTTTAATCCGTGAAATCAAAATATCTGTGAGAACAACATTTTCAGGCCATTGCTCTTTTTAAAACTGCTCACTGGGGAACGTGGGTGGCAAACTCGGTCAGGCGTCGGACTCTTGGGTTGTGGTTCAGGTCGTGACCTCAGGGTTGTGAGCCCTGCTTTAGGTTCCGTGCTCTGTGTGGAGTCTACTTGGTACTCTCTCTCCCCTGCCCTCTGCCCCCCACCCCACGCCCCCATTTTCGCACTCTAAATAAATAAATAATCTATCTTTTTTTAAAAAGTGCTTGTTAACCATCTGTGATGAAAAGCCAGCTTTTTTCTCTCCAACCATTTGTGGAGTGATGTTTTTGTAAAAGACAATGACATAAATTAGTAGAAAAATAAAATGCTGCTTGGATGCCTCAGTGATGTCAGATTGCTATACAAGTTTCCACAGCTGCTCAGTTTCTGCGTTAACCTTGCTGCAGACTGATGAAGCGTCGGCAGACCAGCTCCAGGCTGCAGAGCACACTTTCAGTACGCTAGATGTTTCATTTACAACATCACACTCTTTCCAACACCAGGCCCGGCAAAGGTGTGACGGGCCAAAGGTGTGACGGGCCAAGGGGTTCTATAGCCCAATCCATTCAGGAAATGTTCAGCGTCATTCATCTATTTATATGGGGAATAATATTGCAGCAGTATTTCTTTTTTTCTCTCTCTTTTTTTTTGAGATTGTATTTCTTTTTCAGAGAGAGAGAGCGCACAAGTTAGGGGGGCAGCGGCCAGAGGGAGGAACAGGTTCCCCGCTGAGCAGGAAGTGCCATGTGGGACTCGAACCCAGGACCCCGGGATCATGACCCGAGCCTAAGGCAGATGCTTAACTGACTGAGCTGCCCAGGCATCCCAGTATTTTTGAACTTATTGGACTCTAGAACCACCACTCCCTTTTTTGGTAGTTTATCTTTTTTTAAGATTTTATTTTTATTGTTTTTAAAATTATATTTGATTTTTAAAGAAACTGCCAAACAGTTTTCCAAAGGGACTGTACCATTGTACATTCTCGCCTCCAACATGGGGCTTGAACTCACAATCTCAAGATTAAGAGTCGCATGCTCTTCTGATTGAGCCAGCCAGGCACCCCTAAGGATTTTATTTTTAAGCAATCTCTACATCTTATGCGGAGCTCCAACTCACTACCCCTGAGATCAAAGAGCCTCAAGCTCTACCGACTGAGCCAGCCGGGTGCCCCAAGTACCTTTTTAATGTCTTTCTCTTAACTCTAGTGTTCCGTAGATCACAGTTTGGGAAACAGTGCTCTGAAACACAGCATATGCCTATGACTTGGAAGAGACCACTGATGTCACCCTCCTCGTGCTAACTTTCCATTTGGAACTCCGAAATGAGCCATACTGGAAATGTGTGGATGTGTTGGTGTGCCCACACTTCTTCCCATGACTGCACTTCATTAAGAAGCAAAATTAATCCAGTGTTTTCCTCTCCCTGTGCCAATTGCTATCACTTCTGAACCTTGCCTCATTTCTCTTACCTCCACCTGCTGTTCCAGTGAAACTCCTGAGCCTTGATACCTTTCGCCTTCCTCTAATTAGCTCAACCAGCTCCTTCCTATAGCGATTTTCCCTCATCCTTTCCTGTTATGCCCATGAATTCACCACTTAGCTGTCAGGGAAAGCCATCTTTATCCTTTAAATTCTTGCTTTACGCTGTTGTCAGAGCCTTCTTTTAAAGCCACAAATCCAGGCACGCCGCACCTCTGCTTACAACTCTTCCCTACCTTCTCAGTAGAGTCCTGTGACAAGGGACGAGAACATCCTAGCCCTGTGCCTCCCAGCCCTGAACCAGCCCCCACAGCCATTGTATGCTCAGAACCCGGGAACCCTTCAGGCATGTTTCCCCACTAGGTAAGGTGGCAGCTAAAGGAATGAGAGAGAAAAGGCTAGAGGAGAACACGACATTGTGAGATCAGGCTTCTCAAGGGCCTGGCAGCATGACCCGTGGGGTACCCCAGGTTTCTGTCAGGGTGGACAGTTGGGGGGAGGAAGAAAGGCATGTGTGGCTTGGCTTCTAAAGTTCCAGCTTGGACAGAGGACGTACTCAACAAGAAGGGATGAGAGGAAGAGAAATGGCTTCCTTGGACAGGATGTAATGACCAGAGATACACTGGGAGAAGGGAAACCCTTCATTTCCAGAACTTCCAATGATACACATAGCATGACTGTAGTGTGATCGTGAAGCATGGTCACAGCGGCCATGAAGCCACGGATGACTTTAAGGAAATCCCCTCACAATGAACTGAGTCATCCAGACCCTTGCTTCTTGACTACACCTTAGGCGAGACTAAGGTGCAATTTGAGACGATAGAAAATAAAATAAAACCTACTGCCTCATATAGAGATTTATTTCTACCTCTTGGTCTCATTATAGCTTCCACAGTACTCTGTACATCTCTGGGGTATGCATTATATTTTATCTTGTGTTTTAGCAGTTTGGGAAGTTTCTTCAAGCTTATGAGCCTCTCCAGGTATGACCAGATGCCTGATTCATCTTGCAAATCCGAAGTGGGATGCATAATATTTGTTTATTGAATAAATTAGTGCTATATGTTTCTGTAATGTCTCAGTTTGAAACTTGCATTTTCCCACAAAATTGTTTCAGATTCACCCCTGCTGTTCACGCAAACGAATGCAGTTGAGAGATTCCCTTGCAACAACCTGTTCATTGAAAAGTGAAGAAAAAGCGTAACTTACATCATAAGCACTCATTTTAGAGAGTCCAAAGAATCTAAAATGGTTTCCTTCTCAGGAATGTAAGATGGTTTCCTCTGGGTTATTGTTTTCCTTTGTGTTTTTTAAAAATATTTTATTTATTTATTTGTCAGAGAGAAAGCGCAAGTAATCGCACAAGCAAGGGGAGCCGCAGATAGAGGGAGAAGCAGGCTCCCTGCTGAGCAAGGAGCACGACGCGGAACTCGATCCCAGGACCCTGGTCCTGGGATCATGACCTGAGCCAAAAACAGATGCTTAACCGACTGAACCACCCAGGCATCCCTTACGTCTCTTGATGTCTTGTTCATTTGTGGTCACTGTTAAGATATGAGTGTCTATGGACCCAGTGACTTAAAGGATCTATAAATCTTCCAGCATGTTTGCTAACAAGCTTGAACTGGAGTCATATCCATGGGAATGCCGGGAAGTGAGGATTCCTGGGAGAGCCCTAAATCATATTGAAGTCCCAGTGGAACCAGATTGGTATTTGCTCCTAAATTTTGAGCTAAAGAATATCCTACAATAAGAATATACTGCAAATATGAATATACTCAATAAGAAAACCAATAACTCTTATTTTGGAATACGTGCTCTATTTTCATCATAGATCTTGCCTAGAACACATTGCAGACCTGTGGCCAGTTTGTGAACTTGCAGTAAGAATATCCTCAGGTCACTCTGAAGGCAGATGACATTGGGACAAAGTTCAATCTTCTGCGCTTGGCACCTCATCACAAGTGGCTATTTCCTAGTGCTTAACGACCAATCTAACCGATTTAATCAAAGTCCTTACGTATTTTGTGGGTTGCCCCAGTGAAGGAGATAAAACAGGTGACTTTCCCCATCTTTCTAAGAGGAGGGTCCAACTATTTCACACATAGAAAGTCACTGTAAAGCAAAGCAGATCCTTCTTGTTGTGTCGAAAATCATTAAAGGATTAGGGGCACCTGGGTCGCTCAGTCGTTAAGCTTCTGCCTTCGGCTCAGGGCGTGATCCCGGTGCTCCTCTTCTGGGAGCCCGCATCTTCCTCTCCCACTCCCCCTGCTTGTGTTCCCTCTCTCACTGGCTGTCTCTCTGTCAAATAAATAAATAAAATCTTTTTAAAAAATCATTAAAGGGTTAAATATGCATGGAAGTATAGGCCAAGAGCATTGCTATCCCAGGACAAAGGTGCAACCAAACCCCTTGAATTTTGAGAGCTTGTGAAGATCAGTCTCACTTCTTAGCGGAAGCACTGGTCACCCAGAAGAAAGACAGTGGCACTGGCCTCTGAGGTGGCAGTGGTCTATGTCCTCCATGGCCACATGGCACCTTGGGGAATGTGCTAATGAGCTGAGAACACTGATGACCAAAAGCCCTATTACTTGCAGCTCAGGCCTCCTTGTACAAGGCACCCTGGTAACAGAATGTAACCCCCAGACACTACTTTGCCTTCAGAACCTGATGCATTCCTATCAGAATTACGTGCAATTGCCGAAACATGGAAGCAACCCGAATGTCCATTGAGAGATGAAGGGGTCAACAAACTCTGGTGTATACATAACAATGGAATATTTCTCAGCCATAAAAAAGAATGAGATCTTGCCATTTGCAACAACATGGATGGACCTTGAGGGCCTTATGCTAAGGGAAATAAACCAGACACAAAAGATCACATATTATATGATTCTGTTTATATGAAATACCCAGAAGATGCAAATCCGTAGTGACAGGAAGTAGAGCGGTGGTTGCTGGGCGCTGGGAGGAGTCGGAAATGTGGAGGTACTGTTCGTTGGGAACAGAATGTCAGTTTTGCAGGGTGAAAAGAGTTCTGGAGATAGATGGTGGTGAAGGCGGCACATCAATATGAATATATTTAATATCACTGAACTGTATGCTTTAAAATGGTTATGATAGTAAATGTTCCGTTATGTGTATTTTACCAGAAAAAAAAATTAACTCTGCTGCAAAAGTATTCTGTTCCAGCACCTGTGAGGACAGCCACTGTGGGGAGGTCAGTTCCCCCCACCCCACCTGGGCCAGATCTTCGCTCAAGTGGGTGGGTGCTTTGCCACCCTGCAACCCCAATCTCTACCGTTCTCTGGTGTTGAGAGCCCAAAACTTACCCTCCCATAATAGCAGTGATTCATAAAGTTGTCCGCCTCCCCTCTCCCACCTCTAAATCCCTCCAGGTGAAGTGCATGGGGCTCAAGCATTGCTTGATTGAGTATGGCATTTATTAATATAGATAAAACTAAGAACAGTCCGTTACAAATTTGGTAATTTTGGAACACCTACTTGGCACGCAAGGAGAGTAATCAAGTAACCAGTATGATACACGGAATGCGGAGCTCAAAAGAAAGGTCTGTGCTGCAAACATAAATGTGGGCTTCTTGCCCAGAATGCATAGAGCGGAACGGGAGTGGATGAGCTCACCCTGAGAAAAATGTAGAGACAGGGCATGCAGAATGAAAATGGAGACCACCACCCAGGTCTTTCTAACCTGCCCACATAGGATGGCCAAATTAAGAACTGGATTAAATTTGAACACTTTGGGTTGCAATGAGGGAAACTGAACCAACAAGGGAATTGTATTGGAAACTTAATGATTCCTGAAAATGATAGGGTACAAAAATAAAAAACTAGAGAGTACACACCACCTGACTCTTTCCCGCTAGCATGACTATTTGCTTCTCTCTGTAAATTGACTTTATCCCAGAATAGGAGACATTGCTACAGCAGCTCCTGGACCCCATCTCTCCTAGCTTCACCACCAGAGGACTGAGTGTCCTCAAAAATTTGAGGGAGGATTTGATGGGTTCAAGGAGGTCATGAGATCACTCTGGCCGTTCTACTGAGGCAGGTACTGTGGCTTAGGCTGTGTTGGAGCCCAGGGATAGAACAGTTATCAGCTGTGATTAAGAAGAAGGGTCACTCGGGGCACCTGGGTGGCTCAGTCGTTAAGCGTCTGCCTTCGGCTCAGGTCATGATCCCAGGATCGAGCCCCGCATTGGGCTCCCTGCTCAGCAGGAAGCCTGCTTCTCCCTCTCCCACTCCTTCTGCTTGTGTTCCTCTCTCACTGTGTCTCTCCGTCAAATAAATAAATCTTTAAAAAAAAAAAAAGAAGAAGAAGAAGAAGGGTCATTGAGGATAGGAAAGGCCTCACCAGAATCCCCCAAGATTTGAGGGGCACCTGAGTGGCACAGTCGGTTAAGTGTCTAACTCATGGTTTCAGCTCAGGTCATGATCTCAGGGTCGTGGGACTAAGCCCTGCGTTGGGCTCTGCTCTCAGCATGGAGTCCGCTTGAGATTCTCTCTCCTTCTCTCTCTGCCCCTCCCGCTCGTGCGCATTCTCTCTCATGCGTTCTCTCTCATGTGTGCTCTCTCAAATAAATAAATCTTAATTAAAAAAAAATCCCAAGATTTGAGTCAGAAAAGCATTTCCCAGAAAAGGTAGGCTGATAGACAAAACCCAGTGCAAGCTATACAACATGCAGACGGCAGAGGCCTGTTTACTGCAGGTGCAGAGGATAAAGGAAGCAATGATGGCAGCCACATCCCCTCTCCCTCTTGTTTTTAAGACGGGTCACATCTCAGTAACTCTAGGACTCCTGCTGGCCTGTGGACTCCTGCTGAAAGCCCAATGGAGTTCACTCAGGGAAAACTGACACACACCATTAGGTCTCAAAGCGCCCTAAAACAGTCAATGTGTACTACCACAGGCCAACCCCGCGGTCAGCGCGAAGTATTTCCTCCCTCTTCCATCACAAGGAAGAGCGTAATCCTCCCAGCCCCCATCTGTGCCTCATCAGACACTGGAGATTCCATCCCATTGGTCCAATGGTTTTCTTGGTCTTCAGCAAAACATCACAGTACCAGAAATTAAAATGTTTTTCTGAGCAGTGGTCATCAGTAAGTGGTGAGCACAAGGTTCCATCTTTGGTTTTCCTAGCTGTCTGCTTGCAGCACAGAAATACTGCCTGCCCTTGCTCTCAGGTACTCACCTGCACAGACAGAAGAACCACAAACAGACCTGCAAGGTCACTGTTGATTATCTGTGACCCACATTGATCCACAACTTAGGCCCAATGGGGATTATCACAACCAACTAGGTCACTGTTAACTCTCAACAGAAGGACTTGAATAGCTCTGAGAACTTCATAGGGCCACACCAACCAGTGACTGATGACCACTGTTACCCAGAACTTTCCTGGAGGCATCTAACACCACCAATCCCTGATATTTATAAATAAACAGTGTAAACATCTGTGTTTTTGTTCATTTTTCTCTGGTTTAGAATTGAGAGCTCCTGCCCTTTCAGCAGCTATCATTCTTTCCAATTGGCAGTAATCATTGCTTTTCATACTGTGTTTGCCACGATCTGGTTACTATCATGAAAGGAAGCCTCTCTGCTCATACTAGACTTCGTCCCCATCATCACTAATCTGAAGATTCTCCAAAAAAGCTATCTGGTCATTCTTGCTTTCTCTGATCCACAACCCAGCATTTGCTACCTCCCACATTACCCTTGCCCCATTTGGTAATAGAGGATGTAAAGACATCCTCATGCCTAAGCTAACTGTTTATCCTTTCATAGGACTAATAATGATTAGCAGAAGGAGATCAGAGGCAGTGTGGGCTATTCCAGCAAAAGGGCAGGAGCCTTCCCAACATATACATTTATGCTGATGCTTTCATTTTATCTTTCACTCAATTCTTCCATTATTCTAAATCTAGAACTTCTCAAGCAAATGTTATCAATTTTTGCATGTTAGGATATATATTGCCCCACCAAACTGAGTTTCAGTTACAAAGCTGCCCCCAACTTTAAAGCATCATCATTCCCCTGTTAACTTCTGGCTATTAATTCCCATCAAGCCAGATTATGTGCTACCATACTCTTTATATATTTACACGTCTATACATTAATGGCCCAACCAGCTCAGGTCAGGCCCATTTTCCTATTAGACCTATTTTCAAATGTCTTATAGTTCAGCTTGGTCTGTCATGATAATTATATGATTGCTTCTGGCACTTACTTAATACAACACACTTTCAGAAATGGGTATGCTGGGAAAGTTTATTTACATCAAATTTTATCATGTCAGTCACATTCAAGTCCTGGAGATCTGTATTTACATACAACATCCAGTACATTCCTGGGAGAATTTTTTTTTTTTTGCAAAAACAAAAACAAAACAGGAGCAATCAATAGGACAATGGGGTAGCTTAATCAACTTCATGCTTCTCCAGGGGCTCATCTGGGATTTCAGAGTGAACTGTATCCAAAGGCTGCCAGTGGCAATTCATGAGAGAGTCGTAGAGTTCCTCACTTTTCACCATAAACTCCTTGTTTAATTCCTCAATATTCACACGAAGGTTTGGATCTGCAGGAGCCCATAATGCATGTGGGAAAAAAAATAAGTTTTTACAGGACACATATTAGCAAAGGTTTAAAATCAGAGTTTCAAAAACACATGAGCAGGAAAATACTGCAGACATTTCATGTTAGAATTTTTAAAGATTTTATTTATTTATTTGACAGAGATAGAGACAGCCAGCGAGAGAGGGAACACAAGCAGGGGGAGTGGGAGAGGAAGAAGCAGGCTCATAGCGGAGGAGCCTGATGTGGGGCTCGATCTCATAACGCCGGGATCACACCCTGAGCCGAAGGCAGACGCTTAACCGCCAGGCCACCCAGGTGCCCCTCATGTTAGAATTTTTAAATTTCGCATTTCCTTTCAATAAGATTTGAAAATAGAAATTAAAGCTGTAAAAGCACCACTAGCAGACTCAACGAGCATCTCCATGGTAGAAGAGATGGAAGAGATGGATGTAATTAAGAGAGGTTTGGGAGATGAATGGACAGTATTGGAAATGGACTTACTTTGGGGCCAAAGAGAAAGGGAGGGTCAAGGACAAGCCCAGAGTTTCTGGCATGAACACCTGGGTGAGCCCAGACCAAATCCATAGGAAGGGGCTTTGAAACAATAAACATGCTGCTTTATTTGCTTAATTAACTGGTTGATGTAAGTAATGCAAACCGTATAGAGCAACTAATTCAGAAAGAGAGGGAGGCCTGGCCTTCTTTATTTTTCTTTTTTTTTAAAGATTGTATTTATTTATTCGACAGAGATAGAGACAGCCAGCGAGAGAGGGAACACAAGCAGGGGGAGTGGGAGAGGAAGAAGCAGGCTCATAGCAGAGGAGCCTGATGTGGGGCTTGATCCCATAACACCGGGATCACGCCCTGAGCCGAAGGCAGACGCTTAACCGCTGTGCCACCCAGGCGCCCCAAGCCTTCCTTCTTTAAAACCTGGAACTCTAGGATGAGGTGGTGTTAAGTTATCATGAAAGCATCATACCTAGATATTCCTTCCAAGTTGCTGGGCTTCCAAGGTTTTTAATGCCATCCCTTGTTTTCTCTTCTCGTCCTGAATATAACCGAAGAAGCCCTTTCTGTGTTCCTTTGTAAGTTTGCAAGCCTTAGCTCATTCAGAACTGTAATTTTTTTACTTCCTAACACTCACCTAGGATCATGCTATTCACTTCTATTATTATGCCTGCTACGGACTAAATGTTTGTGAACCCCCCAAATTCATATGTTGAAACACATACATCAGTGTGATGGTATTTGGAGATGGGGCCTTTGGGAGATAATTGGGGTTGGTCGAGCTCATGAGGGTTGGGCCGCAGACTGATGGGATTAGTGCCCTTACAGAGAAGGACACCAGTGCTGGTGTGCTCTCTCTCCCCTACCCGCTGAGGATATAATGAGAAGATGGCCATCTGCAAGCCAGGAAGAGAGTTCTCACCAGGCACTGACGTGCTGGCACCTTGATCTTAGACTCCTCAGTTTCCGGAACTATGAGAAATAACTTCTTTATTCAAGCCACGCAGTCTGTGGCATTTTGTTACAGCAGCCTGAGCTGACTAATGTCCTTGTATACTTAGTTTAGAACCAAGATCGTCAAGTAGCCCCAAGGCATCATATATGTTTCAGGAGCTGCTTCCTACTTTCTTCCCTGGAGTCATTCACGACTATGCTGTCTGATTCTTATTCTTTCAAGCTTCCCACCCCTTTTGAACTACCTTTCCTTTGAGAGCTTCTGATCATAAAATTAGATGCTTCTATTGTTTTTTTTTTCCTGAGCTTTCTAAAATTTTTTTTAAGATTATTTATTTTGAGAGAGAGGCAGAGAGTGCTTGAGCCGGAGGAGGGAGAAGCAGACTCCCCCTGGAGCATGGAGCTGAGGGCAGGGCTCGATCTCACAACCCTGAGATCATGACCTGAGCCAAATCGAGAGTCCAATGCTTAACTAACTGAGCTACCCAGGTGCCCCATGAAATTCTTTCTTAAGGTCAAGCCCCAGGATCCTTTCCTTCGCTGTTATGAGCAGTCGTTTGCTAAAAGTTTCCTGGTGGCTGGAAAGGTGTCAGCATAACCGTGCTTAGGAGCAGACCATGGTCTGTCCTGTAGTCTGTGGCCTAGGAAACAGACACAGTGTGGTCAGCTATGAACCCCAGATTAATGATCTAGGCCTTTCCAGTGACGTTGGGCCTGGTGGTAAAGAAACCTATGAAAGACAAACTAATTCCATCTTCCCTAAACCTGTGGGCCCTCGAGACCAAGCTGTCCACCACAGTAGGCACTCGCCATATGTGGTTACTGAGCGCTTGAAATGAGGCTAGTCCTCATGGAGATGTGATGTAAATAAACATACACTGTATTTCGAAAACTTGGTATTACGATGTTAAAAAACTCATTCATTTTTATATTCATTACATGTTTAAATGAAATATTTTGGGTATATTAGGTTACAAGTATTGCAATTAATTTCATCTATCTGTTTTAGGTTTTTTTTTTTTAATTTGGCTACTAGAAAATTTAAAACTGTCTACGTGGGTGGATTTGTGTTTCAAATCACATTTCCCCTGGATAGAGCTGCACCGGCTCTACGAGGAGTTTACACTAACTACTGAAGCGGCTGTTACCTGCCAGATGCTGTTAAAACACTTAAAAGCACTTTAGAGCTATTGTCTTCACACTTTATACCAGGTCAGTTGTTTGTTTTTTTTTTTTTTTCCAGTTTATTTTGAAGTAGTTATAGATTCACAGGAAGTTGCAAAAAATGTGCAGGGTGGTCCTGTGCAGCCCACATCCTGTGTCCCCAGTAGGATATAAAATAGGTCTGCAGTTGGGAAATGTAGAAAATAAATATTGAAAAGAATTACTTTGGGGCACCTGGGTGGCACAGCAGTTAAGCGTCTGCCTTCGGCTCAGGGCATGATCCCGGCGTTATGGGATCGAGCCCCACATCAGGCTCCTCCGCTATGAGCCTGCTTCTTCCTCTCCCGCTCCCCCTGCTTGTGTTCCCTCTCTCGCTGGCTGTCTCTATCTCTGTCAAATAAATAAATAAAATCTTTAAAAAAAAAAAAAAGAAAAGAAAAGAATTACTTTAAGTGCCAAATTAAGTCCCCTTTATAATATTTAATGAGCTTTCCAAGTTGTTTCCAACATACAGGCTATAGCAAGGTATTTAATGTCAACGAGATGTAGTAGGCCATGAGCGGACTGGTCCCCAAACGAGGAGCTCCTGGAGAGTGTGTGTCCTGGGCTTCGCTCTGGTGTCCGTGGCCGCGGAGAACCGCACTACATCTGCAGCAGGGGCGGCCCTGCTCCCTCTGGGGAGCTTGTAGCGTATGGTTCAGACACTGCTCTCAGTGGTTGCTTCCCATCTCAAATCCTCCAGGAGGATGGTCAAGCCCAGAGTGGGGGACTCGCCTTCTTGCCTTGTGGGAGGCTCAGAGGGGCGGTCCAGCTAGTGAACCTGCGTGGGCGGGCCATGTCACAGGGCAGCCCGCCCCTGCCTCTTCGCCCTCTTGTTGGCGGTCCGATGCCGGGCTGTGAGGAGTGCCCCCAGAAACAGAGAAGGGCTGCCTTGCTTCTTGGAGAACCCGTCTGGCTGGTGTTGCTGGCCACACCCAGCTCCCTTGCCCCCAGGTGCCATGGCCGTTCAGGAGTTAGCAGGTCAGGTACAGGGAGCGTCATCCTCCACCCCGCCAACAGCTGTTGGCTTGCATCCTCTGCAACGATGAGCACACCTGTCATCGCCCTTCCCACTGCTAACATACTACAGACCTGTAGAAGCCGGGAGGTGGGACTGAGCCCGTCGTGGGCCGGAGCAGATGGACGATCCGTCTAACTGACGCTGACTCCGTAGTCCGCACTCTCTGGTTCCGGGTGCGCCACCTCCCAGGGACCACCTCCCAGCTTTGTGTTTCTGCTCACAGGTGTCTCTTGAGGGGCCTTTTATTTCTTACTGATATGTAGTATTAAACTATTATTAAAATCAGTAGTTTTAAGTGATCCGTATTTTATCATAGGTGGTTATATCATTACATGTTGCATGTTGATGTTCATTTTGTAACAGTATACTTACTAAAGACAGTTTAAGTTTTTCTTTTTCTTTTTTTTTTTTTATACCAGGTCAGTTTTAACATACCATTTTACAGATGGGGGCGCTGATGCCCTGGAGACGAATTTGTCTGGAATTACAGAGCTCATAAGTGAGATTTGAACCCTGGCAGTCTGCATCCAGAAAACACACTCTCTGTAGGTTTTCCTCTAATCTTTATACTGTCTGTGGGACTGATGAAAGGAGGGAGATTTGACTCATGCTTTAACCAGAATGAAATCCCGCTGAGAGCTGGAACAGGCACCTTTTATTCATGTGTCAATCAAACCTATTTCAGTAAAACGAACTGCCCCATAGCATTGAAAGATTTCTTTTAAACAGTAGTTGCATTTCATTTGAACATTGAGCACCTGCTATCCTGCTGACTTAGTCACTAGGACTACAAAGTCACAAAGCAGTGGGTGGGTTTGGTCTGGTGGGGGTGCCCTGGGGGTGGGGGAAGTGATAGGAAGTAGGCAATGGTCTTCTCTCTGCCTATCTCTTCCACTTCTCTTTCCCATAACTTAAGTAAAACAAGCCAGACATTTTCTTCCCTTCCTTGAAGAAGACACAGAAGCAGGTCCTCCTCTGGGCAGTTGCACTTTGTTCTTTTCAAAACAGATCAAGAACTACAAGGAGCACTGCCTGACACCACAGACAGGGCCTGTGAGGTCCTCCAGGAACCAATAACCCCGAGGGAAGCTAGGAAGCCAGGCCATAGCCACCACCTCAGACTTTTCCCCTTAACAATCAAAATTAAAGCAGAATTAAGGGGTGCCTGGGTGGCTCAGTTGGTTAAGTGTCTGCCTTCAGCTCGGGTCATGAGCTCAGGATCCTGGGATCAAGACCCATGTCAGGCTCCCTGCTCAGTGTGGAACCAGCTTCTCCCTCTCCCCCTGCTTGTGCGTGCTCACTCTCTCTCTCTTTCTGTCAAATAAATAAATAGAAAATATCTTTTAAAAAATAAAGCAGAATTATTCCCAAAGTTTACACTTATGGAGGAAAGAGATCTTAAAAACAACTTATTGTCTTCTTATTGTTTGGAAATTTCCTCATTTCCTAGTCCTTCAGAAAGACCCAAACAGGTGGCTTTACTCAAGCTTCCCACAGAAGCAATTTCCCAAGATCAGACAAATTGCTGAAGAAAATGGCTTATGCGACCTATGTAGGAATTTTCCCATAGAATCTCTCAGCTTCTAGCCAGCTGAGTGATGAGTAACCTGGAAAGGGGTTCGTTTTGTTTCTGACCGTGGCCACGCAGGGTTTCTGTTACCTTCCAGTGGCTCTTCATCTTGCTTCTCTGCCAGAGCCGTGCTTTCCTAAAAGGAAATCAGGATATTAAGAAATTTTTTTTCCTAACGGTTTACTATCAATGCATGCTTTTAAAGAAAACATTGGCTGTCAAAATGATAAAGGACTAAAATCATGAAATAGGTGAATGAAGTCAACAGAAGAAAAATCATAACGGAGGAGCATGCCTGACAAAGACCTCGGGGCTCTCTGAAGTTTCTGGGAACTGACTGGCATCCCAGGGCCTCAAATATGAACTGGACACCAGGGACCCAGGCATCCAGACTCCACAGTCCCTGCACTAAATGCCCAGCTTTCTACCTGGAGCTCTGCCCTTCCTTCCACATGACAATCTGCAAAATCTTCATAAGCATATTCTCCCTGTAGCCTTCTAATCACACCCCAAGGCCATGGCTCAGCTAAGGGCTAGGACAGTAGGTGCTTATGCAGATGCAGAGACTATAGAAAAGCAAACCAGTCAATCAGAGAAGTAAATTCCAGAAGCACTCGCCAAATAAATCTTGGTTGGTTAACACAGACCCTATTGGCTCTCCTGGGACAGTATAAGTTTTTAAGACTCCTCTCCATAGGTATTCGTTGGGAACTGTCTTTGTTAAGGATGTACAGCTGTTCCAAGGAACCAACCCATCCAGGAAGAGCCCTGGTAGCTCCTGGCACCAATGAACTCAATTAAGCCTCCCTTGCTAAGAAAGATGAGATTATATTGAAAGCCAAAGACCCCCCCCCCCCGAGCTCTTCTTTCAATCTATCTGAAAGTATGCCACCCTTTCCCCTCAGAAATAGATCCTAGTTTGGAAAATAAATTATATGGTTATCATAAGTTTAATCTCCACCAGTGGCATATTTTTCCTATTTAGAAATGGCTAAGACAGCCAGAATCTGTGCTTGAATGAGGCCTTTCTTGTAATACAGTGTCCAAATAACGTTGCAGTTCCTCCTTTTCAATGCGTGTTCTGGTTAATGTGGATCCTACATTACCAGGGTGCAGGAAACAGATGCTCTCTGGAGACAGAGCTTTCTCTCTGAGTGAGGGGCACCTCGGCAGTGCCTGTTGTTCCTGAAGAAGGGCCCTTCTTTTACCTGTTTTCCTCTGCTATCAGGAGTTCGGGACAGATACGCTGATAGAGCCCAAAGACCTGAGAATCATTTTGAAGATATCCACTTCCTCTGATCTTAAGACACGATGTCAAAATGCAGAAGGGTCTCGAGAGGCTAAGCTCTTCACTTGGAGAAAGAAGAGCTAAGAACATGGTGTGTTACGGAAGGGGAAACAGGCAATGGACTGTGACATCTGGCAGAGGTCATGCTTCCTTAAAGCAAGACTACAGCAAAGGCATGTGAGCAAAAGACGCCGACGGCACAACCTTACCTTCTGGAATTCTGATGATCAGCTTTATAACCAAAACTCCCACCAGGAAAACAGATTGGTGGCTGTGCTGAGCACACTTGTGCCACCTAAGAGAATATATTTATAATTCTTGAAATTGCACGTTATAGCAATAATTTGCCTGGAGAGTGGGATGAAAATCCCAGAAGGTGTCAACAAAAATGGAGAGAAGACAGTGGGGGAGAAGGGACAAGAAGAGAAAAAGGGGTGTTAATTTCTTTTTACAATGTTACTTATGTTTCTTTGTTCTTTTGTTGTTGTTTCTTACTGTCCTTTATTTCTTTGGTGTAAATTTCTTCATTCTCACGAGTACACAGAAATCAGGAAATACTTTTGTTTCCAAAGTCACCAATATACTCAAACCTACACTTCTCTATTTAAGATAAAGGTAACCACCAGAAGACACATAGATCATTTCCCAACAGGTCAAAAAAGGGAAGGGGTGGAAGAAGAAAAAATGCGCTAAAACCTCACGCAATGTAGCAAAATATCGGGGTTTTTTGGTAAGTGATACAATATCAAACATCCGCTAAAAAGGTAAAACCCGATTTGGGTTTAAAAAGAAAAGCCAAGAAATCTAACAAGATCTTTTATATAGCAGAAGGCACACCTAAAACAGACCTGAAAAACTGAAAATGAAAATTTTGGGCAAAAAAAAAAAAAAAAAAAAAAAAAAAAAACCCAAAAAAACAAAAAAACAAAAAACCCAAAAAACAAATGCAAGTTTTAAAAACTGAGAGTTTAAATATTAAATCTAACTCTGGGTTTAAGGCACAGGCCATCCCATAAGGAGGACATTACCAAACAGATCAGAGAGAAAACTAACACTTTGACGGCTAAGGGCTAATTTCCATAATAGGTAAGTATCTACACAGTCAGAAGAAAGGGGCGCAACCAACAGAAAAAAAGGTGGACAAAGGACATCAATGAGGTCACAGAACACAGATACTAAGAAGCAGTTTAAAAGGCATTTGCCCATGATAATAGACAAATGGCTTCCTCGCCTGTCACGTTGGTTAATCACACAGACACGTAGAGGCAAGCATGCCTACAGCAGCCACGAAATGTGTAAATTTAGGCAAGCTTCTTGGTGAGTAATTTGCTGTCTGAAATTTAAATGTTATATCCTTTGATCCAGACCTTCCACTTCCAGTATTTTTTAAAGATTTATTTGAAAGAGAGAGTGTGCATGACGAGTGCACAAGCAGGGGGAGGGCAGAGGGAGAAGGAGAGGGAATCTCAAGCAGACTCCTCGCTGAGCCCAGAACCCAACAGGGGGCTCGGTTTCGCGACCCTGAGATCATGACCTGAGCCGAAATCAAGAGCTTGGATGCTTAATGGACTGAGCCACCCAGCCGCCCCTCTAGAAGTTTATTCTTAGCCAAAAAAAACCACTCAAATACTTGGAGATAGGTTAAAATTTGTTAATGCACTGAGAACATTCAAAATGCTGGTCGATAAGGGACGAGCTAATATCACAATACATCCAGATGCGCAACTTTCACAGAAAGCTCTTTATTAAAAGGGCGAACTTTGGGGCGGAGAGGGACATCTAACACAACCTATAAGCAGAAGCAAGCAAAGAGTAAAACAGTATGTACTACTCGGTCTGTTGTTGCTCAAGTCTCCCCTGACTCCCTAAAATGAATTAAAGCCCAATCACGCTGGTTTAGGAAGAGTAGAAGGGAAAAATCTAGAGGTTGTAGATGCATTTGAACAGGACTTTCTTCTAAGTGGGGAGGAGATGGGGAAGAGGGAAGGGATGGGGAAAACGCTAGGGGAAGCTTTCCCTTCCTTATTCTAGTCCCTCTGTGTGATTTCAGAAATAGCTTACTTTAGTAACTCAAATACTAGAATATCTTTTAAAAGCATGTCAATGTTTTCTGCTATTGCAAAACAAAACTACCTCCAGTCCTATTTTAGGAGTAAAATCAATTGAATGATACTCCAAACTTTAGTAGTAAGAATTTAGGCATAAACTTCATTAGCCGAGGATTTTGTTTTTGGAAGATAGTAATGGCTTAAATTGTTTGCCCGATTTCTTCAGTCATCAGCTTTTACTCTCTGGTATTAAAATAGGGAGCAAAAGCCATTTTGCTGTGGGAATTTGAATGGGAGCATCTGGAGGCGTGAAGACAGGAAAAAGAGGCTTCCATGTTGGGCACAAGGATGATCCAGGAATCACTTCAGGGAAGGATACCTTAGGTGTGACCAGAGTTTCAGCTGGGCGTCCAGAGGTGTCCTGCACAGAAAGGTCGAGTCCATTTCCATCTGCTGCACAGCCACAGCTGTAGACAGAAAGGGAGGAACCGCTGTGCTGTTGCTCAAACCAGTTGTCGGAGTGGTAACCCTGGCAGGGTTGGAACACTGGCTTCCCCCCAAGAGTGGAGCGGAGACAACAGGAATGACATCACCCACCAAGGCAGAATCATTCAAAAGCCCAGGACTCTTTCTTCTTTCCTGGGAGGCTCAAGCAAGGATGATTTCTGCATTAACTCTTTTAGAACACTTATTTCCAAAGCAATAGTTGGTAAAATTTGCCAAAAATCACGTAAGAAATAGAGCGTGGATGGCCTTCGTTTTCATTCAGAGTAGGAAAAAAACAGCTTACCTTTGCCAGTACCAGTAGTAGTGATTTTGTTGAGCTATGCCAAAACCTGCAAAACTCTCCTGTCCTGCCATTTATCCAGAAACTTGACAGAATGAGACCAGGTCTCCGCAGTTTTTATTCCTGTGTCTGTAATTCCAGGTCTGGGGGCTAACACCTCTCAACCCAGCAAATGCCTCTCACAAGTGCCTGAGAATAGTAATTACACTTAGTGAAAATTCCTGCTAGGCAATGAGTTGCTTGACTTTGGTTACAATGGGGTTAAGGTGTGGCTGGGGCAGGAGTCCATAGGGGTCACCTGGGGAGCTTCTGCAAACTAAGGAGCTGGCTTTAAGCTTGTTAGCCACCCTCTCCCAACTGCCGGCCCTGGGAAGACAGCCAGAAGCCAGCAGGGACAGAGAAGAGTGTGTTTTTGAGGGGCTGACTGAAGTTTCCATCCCACTCCCTACAATAATTGAGTCACTTGTAATAACTAAAACCTTAAGACAAAAACCACAAATTGATGTTTCCTTCCTCAGCTGAGTTATCTGCTAACTATTCAAACCAGCAATTAGTGAATTTTTTTAATAGCCACTACAGGTTGAAATCATTACGTTGACCAATTGGTGGAAAGAAGTTGTAGAAGGGAAACACACACACACATACACACACACACACACACACACACAGGACCGTCCCACCCACTCCCTTAAAGCCAGTGCAAGAAAACATTTGAAAGAAATATTTCTTTGGGGTAAATATCCAGTAGTTCATAGCAGCAATGTTCACAATAGCCAAACTGGAAGGAGTCGAGATGCCCTTCAACAGAAGAATGGATAAAGAAGATGTCGTCCATATATACAATGGAATATAACTCAGCCATCAGAAAGGATGAATAGCCACTATTTGCATCAACATAGACGGAACTGGAAGGGATTATGCCAAGTGAAGTAAGTCAAGCAGAGAAAGACAATTATCATATGGTTTCACTCATATGTGGAACATAAGGAATATAATGGAGGACATTGGGAGAAGGAAGGGAAAAACCAAAGGGGGGAGAAATCAGAGAGGGAGGCGAACCATGAGAGACTATGGACTCCGGGAAACAAACTGAGGGTTTGAGAGCCCGGGAAGCAGGGTGGGTGTGTTAGCCGGTGACGGGTACTAAGGAGGGCACGTGTTGCAATGAGCACTGGGTGTTTTACGCAAACAATGAATCCTGCAACACTACCTCAAAAACGAATGAAGTACTATATGGTGACTAACATAATAAAAAAATGTTTTTTTTTAAATTTCTGATTTAGTATTTTTAAAAACACAGTAAGGCATGCCTTCCAAATTTCAATGTGCGTAAGAATTACTTTGGCACGTTGTTTAAAATGTAGGTCCCGATTCAGTAGATTTGGTTTAGACCTCGCTCAGATTCTGCTTTTCTAAGTAGCAAGCCTACACAAAGTGTCAAAATGTAAGAAGGTAACTTTTGAGTCCAAATAAGGGCACTTCGGGGCTGGCCATTTCCCTGCAGTTTATTAATAAGTGCTTGAGGTAGCCTATATTTACCTGGAAGGTAAAAAATAATCATCATGAATTCAAACCATTCATTCACCCATGATTTACTGAACGCCTCCTGACGCAAAGCAGGGTGAAGCGGAGTCTCTACTCTGGATCTCCCCACGCTTCCTGGGAGATGTTATTGACAAGCCGCTGTGGAACACATTGCTAGGGGCCACCCACCGTTCAGTGTCTTTTTCTTCCTTAATAACAGAACCTTGACTTTATCTGGGGGGCAGAGATAGGCTTCACTAAAAGACATTTCCTAGCTCTCCCTGAACGGGTAGATGTGCCCAACTGGCCAAAGTCTGGCTGGTAAGATGTAAATAGAACTATTATAAGGGGATTGAGGAAAGCTGTGTGGGCCAAGGGAGTTTGTTTAGCTGGAAGGAGAGCTATTGTCCTCCACCCTTTCCCTAGGCAGAGTGCTGAGATCATAGATATGATGGCTGGCGCCCAAACCCCGCACCTGTCGTGGCCTATGAGGTGACATCATGGAGGAAGTCATGCACAAGAATATAGGATCTGAAAGAGAAAGCGGGTCTGGGTCCCTGATGACTGTGGATTCCTTGTACCAGCACGAGCCTGGCTACCTCCGGATTTCTCTTAGTTAAGAGATAAAGGTCTTGTTGAAGCCACAGCTGTTTTCAGTTACTGTATGAAGTTAAACACAATTCCTAACCACTACAGCAGCTTAGCCATCAAATAAAACATACCAGTTAAGGATCCTTTTCTTAAAACTTTAATGAGTTTTGTGTTCCTTCTTTTATTTTCGAGCTGTATTTTAGAAAAGGAAAATCAGAATTTTTGCTCTGAATGGGTGAGAGATCAAGCTGTAGTTAGGAAAGCAGAAGCTAGACATTGGTAAGAAGGTGGTAAGGAGACTGAGGAAGGGAGGTCGATGTTGCATGTTGAAATCGCCCAGCATGATGGTGGGAGCTGGGAACAGAGGACCCTGAGCAAAGCTCCAGAGAAGATGGACATTCAAGGGCTTTGTTGATGACAGGGACAAGGAAGGGTTCATAAATACTGTTTTGCTCTCTTAAAAGCCCCGAATGCCAACTTCTCATATTTCACCGGCATTATTCCCATGAAGCAGGTGAAGCAAATTTATCCCAGGGCAGACAATTGGCCAGTATCCAGGAGAGGTAACCCATTCTCAGCTTCCCATAGCTCTATGTGCAAAGGAGACCAAGATCCTCTGGGATATGCACATGCACCTCTATCGTCCTAAAAGTTGAAACTTGCTACCTGCCAGAGTGAGAAAGGAGGGTAATTAAGCAGGAATATTAGACTCTCATATTTCTGACAAAGCTGAGTTTTCTCTGCTATATCCTGCGTTTAGCCCAGTATATCCAGCTTACCAACCGCTGCCCCCCCTTCCCAAAACAAACTGGCTGTTTTTTCTTTAGCCAACCAAACGAAGCCAGGCACTCAATAAATATTTGTTGAATGAGTGAATAAATCAATGCATGGCTCAAGTGTAGAAAGCTTTTCGATTAATAATTTAAAAGCAAAACAACAACAAAAAAATCCTGTAGTGCTTTCGCGTTAATGAACTCTTAACAATTGGTTGTTTCTTGGC
Organism: Ursus maritimus; assembly: GCF_017311325.1. Lineage (NCBI taxonomy): Eukaryota > Metazoa > Chordata > Mammalia > Carnivora > Ursidae > Ursus > Ursus maritimus. Next base: position 21,941,962 of record NW_024425564.1, read on the forward strand.
AACTGTAGTTTTCACAAGGAGATTAAATGGCTTTTGCACCCTGCGTTTAGAAAGAGAACAGGAGGTTTGCAGGAAGTATGCTCAGTTTGAATCCAGTTGAACAAGTATGTAATTTTGTATTGTTTTTCTTTAGACAGTGAAAAACTTTTTTCTTTGTTAAAGAGAAAGTTTGAGCCCAAGGAAATGTAAAAAGCAGCAGCGCGAGGCCTGTTACGTAGCTGTGTGGTTTTGAAAGTTACTTTTCTAGACCAATTTCACATCTACAACCTCATATTGGATGAGGGCATTTTAACTGTAGAGGCACTAATCCTTTTGAAAATGTAATGAACTTTATTCAGTGCTCTCCTCCAAAAATGTACATTCACAATTTCACATATAATTTCAGGGGATTCAAAGCCTCCAAAACTTACCCATAACCTCCCTTAGATTGGGATCACCTGGATAAAGTCTCTCTAAGGTGTTCCGAGCTCCGTAATTGGTTCCAGTAATTTCTAACAGTTAAAAAAAAAAGTACACCAGTTTGAGTTATGTTTATGTTGTTTATACCATGGCTTTCGTTCTAGAACCAGCTATATTCTAAAAGATTCCTGGTTGGAGAAAAAGGCTCTTTCAAGCCATAGCGTTCTTCTTTAAAACATGACACTTAAGCAGGTAAAAGTGTGACAATCTGGTAATAGTGCTGAATATAGTAATTATCCTGTCATAGTGCTAAAATTTAATTTCAAGAAAACATACTGAATGAGTACTAATTCTTATCAAACAGTTGAGATTTCCCTGGAGGTAAAGAGAGCACCAGGGGCTTTCCAGAGACAGAAGAACATAGAAAAGATTTTTTTCAAAAAAGATTTTATTTGTCAGAGAGAGCGCGTGAGCGCACACAAGCAGGGGAGAGGCAGGCAGAGGGAGAAGCAGGCTCCCTGCTGAGCAAGGAGCTCCATGTGGGGGCTCCATCCAGGACTCTGGGATCATGACCTGAGCCCAAGGTAGATGCTTAACTGACTAAGTCACCCAGGCGTCCCTTGAAACGGGTTTGTTCAAATATTTCCTTTTTTTTTTCTTTTTGGATGAGAGAATATCACTTTTACATTAAAATAAATGGATATGTCATGAAGTAAAATGCAGTAAGTCATATTTTTCAAGATAAAATATGAGACTTCAAAGAAATGTCCGGCTTACTCATGCTTTGTCCAATGCCCAGGGGACACCCACTGCAGCAATTCACACTCTTCTCACTTGAGTGGTTCTCCAGTGGAAACAGTCAAGAAGCAGTCAACAGAAAATAAATGAAATAACCTGACTTTTTGTAACATAATGAAGGTAACCAGCACAACGTGAAGGAATTAGGATAAACAGAGAACGACTACAACGCGTTTCCAAGGCCGGGTGTTAGACTACAGCATTTTCAGTTGCCTGAAGAGGGCTTTCAGGTGGAGTCACCAAAGTGTGCAGAAGACAAGGCCTTCCTTGTGCTTCAAGGACAACCAAAGCATGCACAATCATTTCTACAAAACTCAAACCAGCGTCAATGAAAATAAACCCGAGTTAGATACGTAGCGACAACTCACGATCCCAGAGAACAAATATTCTTCAAAACAAAAGGGTCAAACAGCTACAGGATCAGCACTAAAAGGGGGTTGAAGAACTGACACCGACGGATGCCATCTACCTCCTGTTTGTCAAATCCACCTGCTGTGGCATTTATGAGACAAATTATGACGCTCCGGGATGTATTCCATTAGGTTTGTGCAAAGCTGTCATTTCTAACAGACCTCTGAATCTCCACACCTTATGAAAATCTAAATGTTAATCAAGGCAATTTTTTCTTTCATGAGTGTTTCATTTTGCACCGGAACCGGGGAGGTGGTGAAAAGTGAAATATGAGATTTCCTTCTGGAACGTTCACGTAGGATGACTGCGCCCTTCCTCCTCAATCAGTCCGTCTTTACATCTTTCAAGTAAAGCGTCCTCCTCCCTCCCCGGGGTACGCGGCAACGCTGGCTAACGTGACCCCAAAATCAGACAAGCGAATCCAGCTGGAAGGAAAGGTGCACAGGCGGGATCATCCCGGCGGGCAGATAAAAGCGCGGGAAGCGGAGCACCAGGGTCCGGACTTCGCGGTCTGCTCTAGAAACTGCTAACCCTGAACGCCACCCCCTTTTTGCCCTATTACGAGAGAACGTGAGAGAGAAAGGCTCGTTTGTACTTCCTGCGCAAAAAGGAAACCCAATTCCTGTTCCCCGTCTCACAACCCACAGGCAAGGCGCCTCCACGCTAACCGCACGGTACCGCCAAAAGCCCCGCCCAGGCTGGAAGAGACCCCGCCCCCCGTAGCGTCACGGAAATGAGGGGCTTCCGCAGAGGATGTCCCGCCCTACTCCCCTTAGACGCGCCTAGTTCGCAGCCACCTAGGATATGCCTGCTTGCCCCTAATTTTTTTCTCCTCGCCGTGGGAACTTCTTCATGTGGCGTCCTTCTTTATTCTCCTCTTGGAAGCTCCGTGTGATCTTCGAGCGCTGAAACCGTTTCCATAGAGGCAGGCGCCCAAAAGGCAGCCCGCGCTCGTGACGTAATTTGAGCGCCGACGCAGGAAGGACCCTACTGCCCCTGGCATCCGCTTTCGTCACTCCCTGTCAGCTGACCGGGGCTCGTTGAAGGGGCACGTGCGCTGCTGAATGGAGCTGGTAGCTGGTTGCTACGAACAGGTCCTTTTTGGGTTCGCTATACACCCGGAGCCGGATGCAGGCGGCGACCACGAAGAGGTAAGAGGGCGCGCCCTGAGGGACCGCGGGAGGAGGTGCGCGGTTGTCTAGTCGGATTCCCAGACGGCGGAGGTAGGCACATCATCAGAGGTAAGTAAACACATTGATCTCTTAGGGATTAATTTATGAATCAGACTCAAACGTATAGTTTAATTTTTTTTAACGTCTAGAGTAGGCGTTTCATGGAACACGATCATGTCTGTTGGTTTTAGTAGACATTCTGACCACGGTACAGAAAGGAAGCTGGCATTCCTGCCAACAGGCAAATGAGTCATAGGTTATGGATTTAAGCCTCGCTCCTGTAAGTTGACAGCCAGTTTTACGTGTTCAGGATTTAATGAAAGAACAGTTTGCCCTTTTACTGAGTTTTGTCTTGGAATTTTACAAAATATTAGAGATGGGTCAGGATAAACCCCTCATTGATAAAAAGAAGGAAAAAAGTGTTTCGAGTCATTCAGTATTTTTGGACCCTTTACCATGGGGCCGTTAACTGGCATTGGAGGTACAAAGAAGCCAAAGGAATGGATCCAGTGCTAGATAGCTTACCAACATAAGGAGAAGAGCAGAGGAGACAAATGCATGGAGAAAATTACAACAAAATATAAGTATTTTTACTAGATGTGTGAGCAAAAAGGTTAAGTAAATTGCCATTAGTGAAACAGGTAGTTAGGACATATCCAGGACTAGAAATAAGATCTCTTAACTTTTAACCCAATAATATTTTTCCCTAAACAAATCTAAGTATCTCTTAGAAACCTGTTTTTTTCAGTACTTTATGAAGTCAAGGTGTCAATCTTGAATGAACCAGAAAACTGGGAAGTATATAACTTGACTAATTACTTTTGTTAATTTTGTTTCTACCTGGTTATTAATTTGCTTTTGGCTGAAAGGTGACATCTCTTGAATGCTTAAAGATGATGCTACTGATTGTGTTACTCATTGTAAAAAAAAGTTGCTACGTTGTTCCAGACACGTAGTAATCCTCACAGCAACCCCCTGAGGCAGATACAGTTACCCCTATTTTACAGATGAGGAGCCTGAAATTGAGATTGGTTTAAGTGACCTGCTCAAGGCCACACAGCTAATAATCAGGAGACCTGGGACTCAAGTTCCCAGGTGTCTCTGAAACATGAAGCTCTTAAACTATCCACTACAGCTGCTAAACCTAGACAGACAATAGCTCAGATAATCAACATTCGTTCTATAATATGCACAAGCAGAGGTTATTTTTGATTTATGGCCATAACAGCCCCACAGGAATATTGTGCCCTTACTCAGAATAGACTCCCTTGGTCCTGGTTGATGGAAGCAATGTCTGTTGCTGTAGTTATTTAGAAATTGCTTTTCAGTAACACATCTTAAGTGTGTTCAGAGGGATCTTAAGGGTTTTTTTTTTTTTCCCCTTGGTTTGTTTGTTTTGCTAATACTTCTTGATGCATCTCCTTCAATTTGAGGTGTGTATATGCATTCAGCTGTCAGTCATTCTTTGCACTCAACCAGTCTCACTTATTCAGTCCAAAAGTTGCATATCAATAAGCATAGAATTCCTGAGACCTCATCATTGGTCATTCTCTAGGGCTTATATTGGTACTAATGGAAGGAAACATACTCTTTATCCTGTTTATTTTTCTTTGTAAGACTTGTCATTATACTCATCTGTATGTGGCATCATGTTTGTTTACTGTTTGTCTCTCGCACAGGGATAACATTTCTATTAGAATAAGGACTTTCTTTTCTTTACTGCTGTGTATCAACTGTCTAAAATGGTGCCAAGCGCACAGTAGTCATTTAATATGTGAACGAATAAATTCAAATCAAAATCTGAACGTTTGAAGGAATGAATGGTATGCAGGTCTCACATAGAAGTAAATATATTAAGCAGTTAAGGATTTGGATAGGACCTTAAGGTAGTTTGGTCTCCGTAATTGTTTTGGAGTCTTGATACCCAGCGTTGCCTCCCCATGTCCTTGCTGCCTGCCTTATTTCTCAGGTTCTTTGTTTTTCTTAATCTGCTATCATTGCATAATTTTTTCTCCATTTGTAAGTATCTACTGGTAGTTTTCATAGATTATGGAACCACTTATTTGTTTCTAGAGAGCTATGATATGATTGTGACATTGATTGTGTGTTTTACTCTTCAGCAAAAATGGACTCCTGTGGCTGACTTCACTCACCATGCCCACACTGCCTCCTTGTCAGCGGTGGCTGTAAATAGTCGTTTTGTAGTCACTGGGAGCAAAGATGAAACAATTCACATATATGACATGAAAAAGAAGATAGACCATGGGGCTCTAGTGCATCACAATGGTGAGAAAATTATATCCTTTAAGATAATGTTGACGTATCATTACTTTAGCATTTGACTTCAGTTGAACAATTCATTAGGTGTCTATTATGTAGCAGGTTCTGTGCTAGAAAATACAGAAATGAGAAAAGTGTGATTTTTTTTATTCTTAAGTTCTTCACAGTCCATATTGGGAGACAGAAGGGAGGCACTTCACTCACTCTGGGGGGAGTGGGAGGAAGTGACTTTTCACTGAAAACTTCCCAAAATGACATCTGACTGAATTGTCTTAAAAGAGAAGTACCATTTGTTAGCCAGGCAGGAGAAAGGGCATTTTAGGCAGAGCAGGAAGCGTGAGGAGCACAGGAGCAGCCTCATGTTGATAGCAACCTTTATTGAGGGAGTACCATGTGCCCAGCAGTGTGCCAAGAAGCTACAGTTGTACCTTCAGTTCATAGAAGAGAAAACCGAGATTCAAAGATGTTGACTTGCCCATGGTTACAAAACAGTGGAACTAGAACTCAAACCTAGGTCTAGAGCCCATGTTTCTAACCGCTGTGTGCATGGGGAACTGTAAGCAAGTTAGTATTATGAGAAGGTTAAAACGGAGGTTGGGGTGACTGGAGAAGTAGACAGGCCAGGTCCTGGGTGGTCCTTGAGAAGAAGAGGATAGGGATTGAATGGGAGGGAGGGGCCGTGTGGGCTTGAGGAAAGCGCTGGCACCCGGGATATGAGAGAGATGGTGACCAAGAACAAGCAAAAGACTGATGAGAGTCTGCCTGATTGAAGTTGGAGTCTCTGAATTGAGTAACATCCGTTTGCAGTAAGCTACAGACATTTTTGTAGGGAGCAGAAAGCTACTTGGTGTGTGCAATAGGCGGGTTGATTTACAGAGGAATTCAGGATTTTGGTGAAAGAAGATGGTGTTGGCCTAGAAAAAATGGGGTGTGAAGAGTCTTCAGATCTCTGAAATAAAAAAACAGGTGCACTGTGAATGAAGGGGGCCATGAAAGGGCTGGTGAGAGGTGAGGTTGTGGGCAGGGATGAGGCTCTTCAGAGTTCAAGAGTTGTAATGTGGAGCAGCTGTAGGTGGGAACTCTGTCTAGGGTGTAGGTGTGAGGGACTAAACCAGAGAGGAGGGGGAAGGGCAGAGGCAGAGGGAGAAGCAGACTCCTCACTGAGTGGGGAGCCCGAAGCGGGGCTCAGTCCCAGGCCCCTGAGATCATGACCAGAGCTGAAGGCAGAAGCTTAACCGACTGAACCACCCAGGTGCCCCTAATTCCTATTTTGCTGACAGTTCGGTAATAGATAAGCTCTTTCCCAAAGTAGGAAATAGAATAATAGGAAAGAGGAAAACAAGGGCAAAGATGGCTAAAGACTCCCACTTTGATAAAGACGTATGTCACCCCATATATTATTAGTGCTTTTTGAAGTGGGAGGTGCAAAATTATTCATTAGAGATCTTTGACTCTCTCAATATAAAGGACAATGTCAAGGATTGAGTAGGACATGGCAAGTGAACAGCAGTGACCCCAGGCTTCATACCCTTATTCTGAAAAGGACAAAATAGTAAATATTTAGGCTTTGTGGCTGTATGTTCTTGGTTTTGATTAGTTGGCACTGCTTTTGCAGTGTAAAAGCAGCCATAGACATTTTAGAACTGAGCAGGCGAGTCTGTGTTCCAGTAAAACTGCACTTATGAAAACAGGCCACCAGCCAGGTGTGGCTTACAGACAGTAGTTTGTTGACCACTGAGATATAGGGCAGTTAAGTTGGGTGACAAGCTTCAGAGGATAGGGAATTTTACTTGGTAAATGTATAAGGGCGTGGACTGCTTTTGGGAGTTAGAAGAATGCTGGGTTCTTCTATCACCTTACCTCCTTCCAATGAGGTTAGTATTTGAGGACAGTAAATATGTATGTCTCCTAGTCCCAAGAGCTGCAGGAGAAATTCATGGGAGACTCAGGCTTTAGTTTGGGCAGAGGAGAGTGGAGTGTTTTGTGAAGTTGAAAAGATAGAAGAAAATTTGTGAACCATGGAAGAGAGATTACAGAGGGCATAATTGAATAGTGGAACAATTTAGAAAATTGTTCTAATAAATTCTTTTTTAAAGATGTAAAATTTTTTCTAAATTAAATTTTTTTAATAAATTTTATTTTTAAGTAATCTCTACACCCAATGTGGGGCTCGACTCACAACCCCGAGGTCAAGAGTCATATGGTCTACCAACTGAGCCAGCCAGGTGCCCCTCTAATAAATTCTTATGACAGTGAATGAGAACTGTGTAGAAATCAAAAGCAGGTCTAGAGTGATAATAATTGGATTGTGGATGAATGGGTCACTAACTCACTGTTTTGAAAGTAGAAGTCATGTGGCTGTCATCTTGGTTTGTTTCCCAGATGAGCTGATTTACTGGTTGGTTTTGTTTGACTTCTGCTCAAACCCTCCTAGCCAGCCATCTCCTAAATTTATGATTGTGGAGACATAGAACCAGAAAGTGAACTGAATAGCTCAAGTCTGAGTCTACAACTAGAGAAATTCTGCTGAAAATATTTGCATAGCTTTGAAACTGTATGTTCTAATATGAAAAAAATAAATAAACGTCTTCACCTAAGACTTTAAGGTATGTTTCAGTAATACTAAGATGTTAGATGTTTTACTTACCACAGCATAGCCTTTAAACCAGAAATGGAGTTTGCCTTCAAAATGAATATTAAGTTTGCCTATCTTGGTTTTTCCACAGGCACAATAACTTGTCTGAAATTCTATGGCAACAGGCACTTAATCAGTGGGGCAGAAGATGGACTCATTTGTGTGTGGGATGCAAAGAAATGGGAGTGCCTGAAGTCCATTAAAGCTCACAAGTGAGTCTAGCCCTTTCCCCTTGGTGGTTTCTAGGTGCCATTCAAGTTGGGGGCTAACTGTTGGTTTCCTTTTAGAGGACATGTGACCTTCCTTTCTATTCACCCAACTGGCAAGTTGGCCCTGTCCGTGGGTACGGATAAGACGTTAAGGTGAGTCGTTAATGCCGAGAGCATCTTTTCCAAGTTGTGGTCTTTGTTCTTCAGGGACAACAGGAAGCTACCATCAGGGTATATTTTAGTACAGTAATTAGATTCATTTTGTGTCTCATCTCATGGCCATCAGCTATTTAAAGGTATTGCAATATAAGAAAAGGTGGAAAGCTAGTGAACCTTCTCACAGTGGTAGAAAAAACAATGACAAGCTCCATGTTCACGTGTACACTGCACATCCCAGTCATCGTAAGCTGTGAAGTGAAGAGGCCGGTGGTCCTAAAAACAAACGTTTTAGGAGGTGAAATATTTTGAAAATATATTAAACATTTTAAATATATGAAAGGAGTCTAGGAATGGATGAGTTAATCTTGCTTGTTAGTAAATATTTCCAGTGTTGTTTAAGAAATATGATAGTTCTAACTAGCTGCCTATGAAGTAAATTATTGTTTGAGTAGGTCTTCTTTATGCTTCCCTTTATACCTGATAAAAGTTAGTGATCATGCCATAAGTGAGTTTCCTGTTTTGCAGAACATGGAATCTTGTGGAAGGAAGATCAGCATTCATAAAAAATATAAAACAAAGTAAGTACTTTTATTTGGAATGTTCTTTAGAACTTGATGGAACATGAATATATATACACACACATACACCTTTATTTCCCTCCATGATGGTGGTTACCTCTTAGGGCAATGATTTAGGTTCTTTTCTTTTCTCTATCTATCTATCTATCTATCTATCTATCTATCTATCTATCTATTTTTAAAGATTATTTATTTATTTGAGAGAGCACAAGCAGGGGAAGTGGCAGGGAGAGGGAAAAGGAGGCTCCCCACTGAGCAGGGACCCCAATGTGGGACTTGATCCCAGGACTCCAGGGTCATGACCTGAGCTGAAGGCGGACACTTAACCGACTGAGCCACCCAGGCGCTCCCTTTCCTTTCCCATTTTAGATTAGAATTCTTGTCATGACTCTGTCATCTACCAGCTCTATGACTTAATGATTCTTTTGACTCCAGTTCATTTTCTAAAACTTAACTTGCAAAATACGTACCAAAAGTTTGTGGTGAAGGTTAAATAGGATAGTGGATGTGAAAATGCACCGTGCAACTATTTGCTCTTTTTACTGTTACTCTGGTCATTTCATTTTTTGTTTATGAAATAAAAAAGCTTTGTGTTTTTAACTTACAGATGCTCACATAGTGGAATGGTCCCCAAGGGGAGAGAAATACGTAGTTGTCATACTGAATAAAATAGATGTCTATCAACTTGACACTGCATCTGTTAGTGGCACCATCACAAATGAAAAGAGAATATCTTCTGTTACATTTCTTTCAGTAAGTGACCAGAAATCAGTGGTGGAATCTTAGCGTCTGTGGTGATGGTTGGAATTGTTGATGACATTCTGGATATTCTTTGTCTCTCCTAGGAGTCTGTCCTCGCAGTGGCTGGAGATGAAGAAGTCGTAAGGGTTTTTGACTGTGATTCACTAATGTGCCTCTGTGAATTTAAAGCTCATGAAAACAGGTATTTTTTTTTTTTTTGCCAGTCTGTATGTGTATGTGTGTGTAGAGTCTTCAATAACTGTTACATATGTATTAGCTTCATAAAGCAAGGTACGTGTTTTCTCATGAACAACTGCAGAGCTAGGCATTTCCACATATATATGATTTCTGGAATGTGAGAGGATGGCAGAAATGTCGTTGTCTTGGCCTTAAGTAATGCAAAAGTGGGGAAGTTGGCATCAGGACTAGTGATTTGCACAAGATATTTTTCCAGTAATATTATTAAACTTGGGGCCTGAAAACAACCAAATTTGAAGAGGAACAAAGAAATTAAACAATCAAGCTTTGCCAGGACCTTTCTTGTCCTTTTACTCTATTCCCCTTGTCCACTTCTTCCCCTTTTGTACACTGTTTGTTTTTCCTACTGGAGAAATATGTGACATTATTGACTTCTGTTTCATGCCAGTCTTTTCTTACCTGTTATTGCTCACTGTATCTCTAGGGGTAGACACTGATTCTGAGAGTAGACGGCCAAGTGACTTGGCCAAGATTACTCCATTGTTGGGTGAGGGAACTGGGATTCAACCCGGTTCTATCTGCCTCTGCTTTTTATACTATTTTGGAAAAGGTGATAATGTACAGTTATATTTTAATATGCTTCGTTTGTGTGTTCTTCCATGTATTAAATAAGTCCGAGTTTTTATTTTCTAAGTGATGCTCTTTGAATACTCCAAATACTACAGCCAGTGTACAGGCCCTGGTTTTTCCCTTCAGTGGGAAGTGTTCATTCAAGGTCATTTCAAATGTATGAATAACATCAGAACACTTAAGATAACACGTAAGATATTTGGCCATTCATTCATTCATTTAATGGGTATTCATGAGTATCCATTAAGAACTGCACTCAGTATTTCAAAAAAGACAAGGGCTTGCATTTGTGTTTCTTGTAGTGGAGCAGGAGACAGATGATAAACCAGTAAGCAGATAATTATAACAGGAAGGAAGCAGAAAGGTGTGCCTTAAGAATAACAGCGGCAACTTAGTATGATCGGGGAAGGGAGAGGGTAGGACTTCACAGATGAAGAGAGCTGTTTCTAAAGAAAGGAGAGAACTGAACTGCAGGCACAGTGCGCCTGAGGGAGACAAGAGCTGGATGTATTTTAGCAACAGATTAAAGAGCTTTGTGACTAGATCAGAGTGAGCCAAAAGGTGCATGGCCTTGTAAACTGGTGAGGAGTTAGGTTTTATACTAAGGGCCTTTGTAGATTTTGTTTTATTTCTTACTGTGGAAGAATTTAAAGGCAGGCAGACCAGTTTAAGGAAGCAACCCCCATAGACCCACCACCCAGCTTCAGCAGTTGTCAGTTTATGGCCAGACTTGCTTTAAATACGTCCCCAGCCCCTTCCTCCTGTCCTGTGTTATTTTTAAAAAGATGTAGTTTTGTAGGATTTTAAGCCTGGGAGTAACATGATTTGAGTCATAATTTTAGCCACTTAGGCTACTCGGTAATCCAGAAGAACAATGGCAGTAGCTTGGACGAGGGTGATGACCCTGGAGGTGAGAGACGTGGATGTGTGGGAGGAAGCCATGGTTCATCTCTGTTGTCTTAGTTGTCTCTTCATCCCGAACTTGGTGTCTCTTGAGGTGAGGGAGTTAAGTGTCTTTATTTTGTTTATGATAACCTCTCATGATCATCTTTTTGACATTTTTTTTAACATTTTTAAATTTAAATTCAATTATTTAACATATATTATTGGTTTCAGAGGTACAGGCCTGTGATTCATCAGTCTTATATAATACCCAATGCTCATTACATCACATGCCCTCCTTAATGTCCATCACCCAGTAGCCCCATCCCTCTCCTCCCTTCCAGCAACCCTGTTTGTTTCCTATTAAGATTCTCTTATAGTTTGTCTCCCTCTCTGGTTTCATCTTGTTTTATTTTTTCCTCTCTTCCCCTATGATCCTGTTTTGTTTCTTAAATTCCACATACCATTGAGATCATATGACAATTGTCTTTCTCTGATTGAATTATTTCACTTAGTGTAAATACCCTCTAATTCCATCCATGTCATTGCAAATGGCAAGATTTCTTTTTCTTTCTTTCTCTTTCTTTCTTTCTTTCTTTCTTTCTTTTTTGATGGCTGTGTAATATTCGTGTGTGTGTGTGTGTGTATACATACACATCTTTATCCATTCATCTGTGGGTAGACATCTGGGCTCTTTCCATAGTTTGGCTGTTGTGGACATTGCTGCTATAAACATTGGGGTGCAGGTGCCCCTCCGGATCACTACATTTGTATCTTTGGGGTAAATACCCAGCCGTGCAATTGCTGGGTCATAGGGTAGCTCAATTTTTAACATCTTGAGGAACCTCTATACTGTTTTCCAGAGTGGCTACACCAGCTTGCATTCCCACCCACAGGGGAGGGTAGAAAGGGATTCCCCTTTCTCTGCATCTTTGCCAATAGCTGTCATTTCCTGACTTGCTAATTTTAGTAATTCTGACTGGTGTGAGGTGGTTTTGCATTGTGGTTTTGATTTGTATTGTTGAGCATTTTTTCATGTATCTGTTGGCCATTTTTGTGTCTTCTTTGCAGAAATGTCTGTTCATGTCTTCTGCCCATTTCTTGATTGGATTATTTGTTCTTTGGGTGTTGAGTTTGAGAAGTTCTTTATGGATTTTGGATACTAGCCCTTTATCTGATATGTCATTTGCAAGTGTCTTCTCCCATTCTGTCAGTTGTCTTTTGGGTTTTGTTGACTGTTTCCTCTGCTGTGCAGAGGCTTTTTTATCTAGATGAAGTCCCAGTAGTTTATTTTTGCCTTTGTTTCCCTTGCCTTTGGTGATGTGTCTAGCAGGAAGTTGCTGCAGCTGAGGTCGAAGTGGTTGCTGCCTGTGTTCTCTTCAAGGATTTTGATGGATTCCCGTCTCACATTTAGGTCTTTCATACATTTTGAGTCTGTTTTTATGTATGGTGTAAGGAAATGGTCCAGTTTCATTCTTCTGCATGTGGCTGTCCAATTTCCCAACACCATTTGTTGAAGAGACTGTCTTTTTTCCGTTGGCTCTTCTTTCTTGCTTTGTCGAAGATTAGTTGACCATAGAGTTGAAGGTCCATTTCTGGGTTTTCTGTTCTGTTGCATTGATCTGTGTGTCTGTTTTTGTGCCAGTACCATACTGTCTTGATGGTTACAGCTTTGTAATAGAGCTCGAAGTCGTGATGCCACCAGCTTTGGTTTTCTTTTTCAACATTCCTCTGGCTATTGGGGGTCTTTTCTGGTTGCATAACGTTTTAGGATTATTTGTTCCAGCTCTGTAGAAAAAGGTTGATGGTATTTTGATAGGGATTGCATTGAATGCATAGACTGCTCTAGGTGGTGTAGACATTTTAACAATATTTGTTCTTCCAATCCATGAGGATGGAACGTTTTTACATTTCTTTGTGTCTTTCTCAATTTCTTTCATGAGTGTTCTATAGTTTTCTGAGTACAGATCATTTGCCTCTTTGGTTAGGTTTATTCCTAGGTATCTAATGGCTTTGGGTGCAATTGTAAATGGATTCGGCTCCTTAATTTCTCTTTCTTCTGTCTCATTGTTAGTGTATAGGAATGCAACTGATTTCTGTGCATTGACTTTATGTCCTGCCACTTTGCTGAATTCCTCTATGAGTTCTGGCAGTTTTGGGGTGGAATCTTTTGGGTTTTCCACATAGAGTATCATGTCATCTGCCAAAAGTGAGATTTTGATTTCTTTGCCGATTTGGATGCCTTTTTGTTTGTTATGTGATTGCTAAGGCTAGGACTTCTAGTACTGTGTTGAACAGCAGTGGTGATAGTGGTTGACAGTCCATTTTATCTTGGAAGTTAGACCCTGAGAAGGACTCACTGACCCATGGGAATGTGAAGCATAGTTAGATTTTAGCACTGTTCCTTAAGTAGTTTGGAAGCACTTGGACATTGAAAAATCAAGAGACTGTGTGCATAGAAGCTTTATGACAATATCATAAAGGAGAAAGGGAGAAAGGAACCTTCATGGTGTTTGTATTTCTGTTCTAGGGTAAAAGACATGTTCAGTTTTGAAGTCCCAGAGCATCATGTTATTGTTACAGCATCGAGTGATGGCTTCATCAAAATGTGGAAGCTTAAGCAGGATAAGGTCAGTGTCTTAACACAATATAAATGCACTTTAATGCAAGTGTTACTATCAGTATTGCTTCGAGTTAAGGGAGGTGGAATATTTTTCAAGGCAGAAATCTTTAAATAAACTTAAAGTCTCTTCCATGCATGGTTGATACTCATAGTTTTAAAGTTAGGGTTCTAAGAGCTACCTTGGGGGTTGGTATTGGTGAGTCTGAGTGGCAGGGTACCAGAACTCCTGCTTTTTCAATCAAAGAAGCGCTACTTCTCTTTTGTTTGTGTATTGATGTTCTCTGTAAGATTTTGTTAGATAAAAATGCCTCCATTACTAAAAATTTGGAATTTACTGATAGATAATGGAACTAACAATAGTTTTGAACCCGATAATTGGAAAATTAAGTTCCCCTCAGTGGTCTCACTCTTACAGCCCCTCTTGGTTTATTCTTCTTCTTTTTTTTTTTTTTTTTTTTTTTTTTTTTTTTCTGTTTTTTTTTTTTTTTTTTTTTTTTTTTTTTTTTTTTAGATTTTTATTTTATTTATTTGACAGAGAGAGAGACAGCCAGCAAGAGAGGGAACACAGGCAGGGGGAGTGGGAGAGGAAGAAGCAGGCTCATAGCGGAGGAGCCTGATATGGGGCTCGATTCCATAACGCCAGGATCACTCCCCAAGCTGAAGGCAGACGCTTAACAACTGCGCCACCCAGGCGCCCCTGGTTTATTATTCTTGATTGTCTTACAAACACATTCTGTGAATGTGGTTTGTTGAGTGTCTGTGCAAGGTTCTCTGTTAAAACATAGAAATGAACAAGACATGGTCCTTTTCCTTAATGAATTTAGTTTCTGAATATTCAGAAACATGCTCTGTGAAGGACATAGTGAAACCAAACGTGAGTCAAGATAATAGATTTCTTCAGGGCACCTGGGTGGCTCAGTTGGTTAAGCGTCTGCCTTCAGCTCAGGTCATGATCCCGGGGTCCTGGGACTGGGCCCCACATCGGACTCCCTGCTCCACATGGGGCCTCCTCCTCCTTCTCCCTCTCCCTGACCCTTCACCTGCTTGTGTGCACGTGCTCTCTCTGTCAAATAAATAAATAAATAAAATCCTTTAAAAAAAGATAATGGATTCTTCTAAACAGCATGTTTTAGTCTCAAGAAAATAACATAACTTTTTGTTTTTATTTATTTATTTATTTATTTTAAAGATTTTATTTATTTATTTGAGAGAGAGAGACACCCAGCGAGAGAGGGAACACAAGCAGGGGGAGTGGGAGAGGAAGAAGCAGGCTCCCAGCGGAGGAGCCTGATGTGGGGCTCAATCCCAGAACGCCAGGATCACGCCCTGAGCTGAAGGCAGACGCTTAAGGACTGAGCCACCCAGGCGCCCCAACTTTTAAATTAGAAACTTAAAATTCCGACTGGCTCAGTCAGAAAAGTATGTAACTCTTGATCTCGGGGTTGTAAGTAAGTTCGAGCCCCACGGTGGGTATGGAGATTACTTAAAAAAATAAAATCTTAAAAAAATAATAAGTTCACTTGATTAAGGAAAAAGAAATTATTTAAAATTCCTCTATGTTATCATGCATTTTTCTTCTGTTTTAGAGAGTTCCCCCATCTTTACTCTGTGAAGTAAAAACTAATGCCAGGCTGACATGTCTTGGAGTGTGGCTAGACAGAGTGACAGACACACAAGAAAGCCTGCCTTCGGCTGCAGAGCCTTCTCCTGGTAAGTGAAAGTCATCATTTTAAAAAGATGTGTTAGCTCTTGAATTGTTGAAGTGGAGGAGATTCAGATAACTTCACTTTATTGTCAGCCTTGTTTATTTCAAGAGGGGGAAAAGTGGTCTTTAAATGTGCTGTCTTGTGTTTTAGTTAGGAAAGAACAGTCCAAAGTCAACAAGAAGGAAGCTGGTGATGTGCAGGAAGAAGAAAGGCAGTCCTTACCTAACTCAAGGAAATGTAATTTAACTGGTGACAGTAAGAAGCCAATGAAAGGACGTACCCCAGTGTCAACCAAGAAGAGGAAGATGGTAGAAATGTTGGAAAAAAAGAAGAGAAAAAAGAAAATATGAATGACACAATGAGTCACACATTTTTCCTACAAGAAAAACTTCTTAGATGGAATCATTCTCTTCAGATGTACCCTTTTCCGCCCCCTGAGTAAAAGCTAGAAATTTCTTCTTTTGGAGAAAATGTACAGCTTAAAAAAAAACACTTATGTGTTTATTTTTTTTTAACAGTGGTAAAACTATTTTTGGTAGGCAACATTTTATTAATTATATATCATGGTGATATATGCTATGTTAATGTGTAATATATTAATTTTTACCATTGTATAAAGCAAATAAAGATCTTTTCAAAATGTTGTAGTTTAAGGTGCACACAGTTTTGAACACATTCTTTACCAGAGATGGGTGAGAGTTGTTTTTCAGGTTTTCCTCCTAAATGGGGAAAGTATGATAAAATTGCCTTACTTTGGCTTCTTCAAATGGTTCTAGTAATTTCAATGCAGGATTTTTCATTTTGATAACAAAGGTATAAAAAGATTCTCATACCAATGGGCATATTAAGACACACTTAAAAATCATGGACACATAATACATGTATGTATAAAGCATATGCTTAAACTTAGGGCTGTGTGCATAGAAAGTTATTAGATTACCAAACCTTGTTAAACTATTCTGCTTCCTAGCTGTGGATGACAAGATAAGTGAAGGGTCAGAAAATTACGTTTTCAGGGTTTTTTTCATCTGTTTCAGGCCAAGAAAAAAACTCAGTTAATCTAACAAAGATAGTCTTAAATTCAGCCTGTTGATTATAATCTTGTCATCTCTTATTTTATTCCTCAGTAGATTCCTGGGCATTTTGAAAAGACACATTAATAGAGGATTCGTAGATTTGAATTAGCTGACCAGAAATACCTGAGGCCAACAGGGAATCCCTCCTGTTCAGGCACAATGAGATCTCTAACATTTGGATACTGGAATTGCCACTCCCTTCACAGGAAGGAACTCATCTAGGAAATGAGCCAAATTCTGTGTCCCGACATGTCAGTCCACCTCTTCGTTAACTTCAGGCCTACAAGCAAAGATGATCATGGTTTTGGGTTTTTGTTATGTTTTTGTTTTAATACTGTGTAGAGCAGTTTGAGGTTTATAACAAAATTGAGAGGAATGCAGAGATATCCCATATACCCCCTGCCTCTACACATGCACAGCCTCCCCTATGATCAATGTCACTCCTAAGAATGGTACCCTTTTTACCAAGGATGAACCTGCATAGGTGTATCATAATCACCCAAAGTTGATAATTTACCTTAGGGATCACTCTTGGTGTTGTACATTGTAGGGGACAAATGTATAATGAACATATTAGTATAATCCACAGAGTATTTCCACTGCCCCAAAACGACTCTTGTGTTCTGCCTATTTGTCTCTACCCTACCGGTCTTCCCATAATCACTGATCTTTTTATTGCCTCCATAGTTTTGCCTTTTCCAGAATGTCATGTAGTTAGAATCAGAGTATTGTAGCCTTTTCAGATTGACTTCTTTTTTTTTTTTTATAATGATTTTTTATTATATTATGTTAGTCACCATACAGTACATCCCCGGTTTTCGATGTAAGGCTCGATGATTCATTAGTTGTGTATATCATCAGATTGACTTCTTTCACTTGGTAATCTGCATTAAGTTTTTTCTATGTCTTTTCATGGCTTGATGGCTCATTTCTTTTTAATGCTCAATAGCATTCCATTGTCTGTATGTACCACAGTTTACCCTTCACCTACTGGAGGACATCCTGGTTGCCTCCCAGTTTTGGCAATTAGGAAGTTGCTGTAAACATCCATGTGTAGGTTTTTGGATGGACATGTTTTCAACTCCTTTGGGTAAATACGAAGTAGTGTGATTGATGGGCTGTACGGTAAGAGTATGTGTACTTTTGTAAGAAACTACCACACTGTCATCCAAAGTGGCTGTACAATTTTTCATTCCTACCATCCATGTCTGAGTGTCCCTGTTGCTCCACACCGTCGCCCAGCACTAGGTGTTGTCAGCGTTCTGGATTTTGGCTAATCTTGTGTGTAGCAGTATCCCATTTTAATTTGCATCTCGCTGAGGACATATGTGGAGCATCTTTCCATATGCTTATGTGCCATCTGTATATCTTGGGTAAGGTGTCAAGGTATTTGGCCATAAAATTGTTTTCTTACTGTTTGAGTATTTTTGATAGCAGTCCTTTGTCAGATGTCTTTTGCAAATATTTTTTTCCCTGTCTCTGGCTTGTCTTCTCATTCTCTTGATAATATCTTTTGCAGAAGTTTTAAATTTTAATGAAGTCTAGCTTATCAATTATTTCTTTCATGGGTCATGTGTTGATGTATCTTAAAAGGCTTTGTTATATCCAAATGTCATCTAAGTTTTCTCTTAGGTTTCTTTGTAGCAGTTTTTTGTTTTGCATTTTACATTTGGGTCTGTGATCCATCCGGAGTTAATTTTTGTGATAGGTGTTAGGTCCGTGTCCAGATATTTTTTTTTTTTTTTTTTTTTTGCGTGTGGCTGTTCAGTTGTTCCAGCACCATTTGTTGAAGAGACTGTCTTTGTTTTATTGCCTCTGTTCCTTTGTCAAAGATCAGTTGATTGTACATTTGACCCTTGGACGACATGGGTTTGAACTGTATGGGTCCACGTACAGATTTTTTTGATAAATACAGTACAGTATTGTAAATGTTTTTTCTCTTATGATTCTCTGAACATTTTTGCTAGCTCATTGTAGGAAGACAGTATATAACATATACAAAATATGTGTCGATCAACTGTGTTATCAGTAAGGCTTCTGATCAGTAGTAGACTTTTAGCTAACTTTGAGGGGAGTCAAAAGTTAATACTCCGATTTTTAACTATATGGAGGGTCAGCATCCCTAATGTGCTGTTTAAGAGTCTAGATGGTGGTCTGTTTCTGGGCTCTCTATTCTGTTCCAGTGATCTGTTTTGGGTGTGTTTTTTGTTTTGTATTTTGCCAATACTATAGTGTCTTGATTACAGTGGCAAAGGAAGTCTTGAAGTTGGATAGCATCAGTTCTCCAGTTCTGTTCTGCTTCAGTATTTAGCATTCAGACCATT
This sequence comes from Ursus maritimus, assembly GCF_017311325.1. Classification (NCBI taxonomy): domain Eukaryota; kingdom Metazoa; phylum Chordata; class Mammalia; order Carnivora; family Ursidae; genus Ursus; species Ursus maritimus. Next base: position 21,960,783 of record NW_024425564.1, read on the forward strand.
TACATTTAAAGTAACTAATGAAAGTAAATATTGATATGAGTGCCATTTTGTTAACTGTTTTGTGCTTTTTTTTTTTTTTTTTTTTTTTTTTTTTTTTGCGTTCTCTGTTCCTTTGTTATTTTGTTGCTTTTGTGGTTTGATGGTTTTCTTTAGTGTTATCCTTGGATTCCTTCTCTGTTTTTTGTTTGTCATAGGATTTTGTTTTGTGGTTACTATGAGGTTCCTATATATTCACGAGCACACACACACACACACACACACACACACATTTTTTAAGCTGATAGTCACTTAAGTTCTAACACATTGTAACAACATTTGTACTCCCCTCAGCCCCGTTTTATGTTTTTGATGCCTTATTTTACATCTTTTTATTTTGTGTGTGTATCCCTTAACTCTTGTGGTTATAGTTGATTTTACTATTTTTTCTTTTAACCTTCTTATTTTTTAAGTGGCTGATTTACTGCCTTTACAGTATATTTGCCTTTATCACTGAGGCTTTTTTCACCCACGTATTTTCTTATTTCTAGTTATGACCATTGCTTTTCCACTTAAAGAAGACCCTTTAACATTTCTTGCAATGCTGGTTTAGTGGTGATGAACTCCTTTAGCTTTTGCTTGTCTGGGAAGCTCTTTGTCTCTCCTTCAATTCTGAATGATAATTTGCCGGATAGAGTATTCTTGGTTGTAGGGTTTTTTTGTTTTTGTTTTTGTTTGTTTTTTGTCCTTTTAGCACTTTGAATATATCATGCCACATTCTTCTGGCCTGCAAAGTTTCTGCTGAGAACTTAGCTGATAGCCTTACGGGTTTTCTTTGTATGTGACTTTGTTTTTCTCTTGCTGCTTTTAAGATTTTCTCTTTAGCATTTTGCCATTTTAATTATAATATATCCTGTCATGGATCTCTTTGGGTTCATCTTGTTTGGGACTCTCTGGGATTCCTGTACCTTGGTGTCAGTTCCCCAAGTGTTAGGGAAATTTTTAACCATTATTTCTTCAAATAAGTTTCTACCCCTTTCTGTCCTTTTTCTGGGACCGCTATAATGTGAATGTTAGTACATGTGATGTTGTCCCAGAGGTCGCTTATTCTCATTTTTAAAAATTCTTTTCTTTTTGCAGTTCTGATTCAGAGTAGTGATTTCCACTATTCTGTCTTAAAGATTTCTGTTCTGTATCTTTTAGTCTGCTGTTGATTCCCTATAGTGTATTTTTCAGTTCTGTTATTGTAACCTTCAGTTCTGTGACTTCTCTTTGGTTCTTTCCTATATTTTCTAACTCTGTTGAAGTTCTCACTGTGTTCTTCTACTCTTCTCCCAAGTTTGGTGAGCATCTTTATGACCATTACTTTGAACTCTTTATTAGGTAAATTATCTCTATTTCATGAGGGTTTTCCCCTTGGGGGTTTATCTTCTTTTATTGGAACATTTTCTTCTGTGTTCTCATTTTGTTTGACTTTCTGTGTTTCTTTCTATGAATTAGGCAAAACTACTTGTCTTGGTCCTGAAGGAATGGCTATGTGTGTAGCAATGTCCCCTCTGTAGGCTGCCTGTGCCTGGTGGCTTTGGCTGGCCAGCTGGAGCAGGTGGCAGGCCAGCGAATCCTGGGGTACTCTGTGTCACTGCTACCCTGGCAGGACAGTTGGAGCTGTAGTGATTGCAGATTGCACTGGCAGGATTGCCGGACCTGGAACAGTATGCAACAGAGGATCCCAAAGTGTTCTGTGCTGGGGTTGCTGTGGCTGGATGGCCGGAGCTGGAGCCGGCAAGGGTTGGGAATCCTGGGATGTTCTGTGCCTTGACACCCCTGGTGGGATGGCTGAGTTGGAGCAGGTGCTGGTTGGGAGTGTCCCAGTGCATGAGGTATCAGGTCATTTCTGGTGAAATGCTGAGTCAGGTGCAGGTCTGTGGGGTCCCAGAGCACACTGTGCTGGGGCCACCTTGGTGGACAGCTGGAGTTGGTGTGTTAGGAGTCCAGGACTCATTGGAGCAGCCCAAGCAGGCCAGCTAGAGTACCTGGCCCCCACTCCCTTCCATGCTATCCAGGTGGAGGGGAAATGTAAACCATGGCTCTCACTGGCACCTTCAACCCCAGAGAGTTCCAGTAGTTCTCACTATTTGGTAGACACTCTAGGGTTAATAAATGGATTTCCTTTACTTAATAATTTAGTTGCCTTTAAACTGCTGTTTTTTTTTTTAAGATTTTTATTTATTAGAGAGTGTGGGACAGAGTGCAAGTACAAGAAGTGGGGGAAGGGCAGAGGAAGAGGGAGAGAGTGGGGAGCCTGATGTGGGGCTCGATCCCGGGACCCTGGGATCATGAGTTGAGCTGAAGGCAGACAAAACCAACTGAGCCACCCAAGGGCCCAAACTGCTGGATTTTTTTGCTGTGCCCCAAGGATGAGGAAATCCACATGTGGGTTCCTCAGTGTCATTAATCCCTGCTGTAGATTGTTGCTTTGATGGTGGGGTCCCATTGTTACCACTCTTTGTCTCTTCTACTCTCTGTATGTGGTCTGTTTGTTGTGCAGAAGCTGTTCAATCAACATTTGTTCTTCAGAAGTAATTCTCTATGTATAGGTGTAGATTCAGTGTGTCCATGGGACAAGGTGAGTGCAGTCTTCCTATGCCACCATCTTGAACCACCTCTCTCCTCATGTTATAAATTGATTTAATAAACCATGTGATTCAAGCATTTTAGGTTAGTCTAAGAGCTTCTCTGCTCGGTGACCTCTGGCAGAACTTACCTGGTAGTATCCTTGGAAGCCATTACATTGACAACAGGTCATATAAAACTATATAATTTATTTGGGGGAATTCATGTTCATGTTGTTTCTTTTTTCCACGTAGAAATGTATAGTCTGCATATAGTCTTCACCGTCCAAATGTTGAATTATCTACTTTGATACTTGTGTCTGAGCAGATTCTCATCACAAATTCATTCTTTCCTAATTTAGACTGTGCCATGTTACCTAGATACCCCCCCTCTTTGGTTATTCAGTAGCCATGTATTCAGTGTTCACCATGTGCCAGGCACTACCTTAGAATCTGGGGGCTGAAAGGAAAAGTGTGATCCCTAAGGACAAAAGGACAGGATCCCCAAAGGACAAAAGTTTTGGTAAATAATGACGGGTTTCATGAACCACACTAATTCTATCTTGGACAAATCCGCCATGATGACTGAAGTTCTGTGATCCGAAACCTTCTTGAGCACGGGTCCCTCCATTCTTTCCTTAAGTATACCCTCAGGGTATAACATCCTTGATCTGTGCAGGAGATAGGAGACACACGCAAGTCTACTTGTATTGTGGCAGCCAAAAAAACACTCCGCCTAATAATAAGCCAAGCTAGACTTGTCAGCCTTCCTCTTTGGTTTTATGACTCCTTTGGCCTTTGGTGGTCGTTTAGCATACACCTCCCTTTCACAGAACACATGTAATGGCCTAGGATAGTCAGGGGCAGCTTGACCGATGACTTTAATAAAAAATGAGATTGAGTTTTTAGACAAAGATAAAAAGGCATTTTTGCCAGAAGAAATGGGGTGCTATCTCAGCTAAGAGAGACTTCAAACTGCAAGAAACAAAAAGCAACTCTGGCTATTCCAAACTTCAACAGACGGCATGGGGATGGATTTGTAACAGACACAGGTGCGTCTGACAGAAGCTGGGGTAGGAGGAGAACCAGAGCTCAGAAAGGGACCGGTTGTGGTCAGGGCACTCTCTCCCTCTCGTCTCCTCTCTGCATGCTGTCTTCATCCTTCTTTCTGCAGACCAGCCTGTACTCTCACTGCACATCTGCTCATTCAACACGTGCTTATTGAGAATCCACTGCATGCCAAGCACTATTCTAAGTGCTGCATAAACACCCTCATTCTCTAGGAACTTACATGCCAGGGTGGGGAGTTGATTTTACAATTAGTAAGTTATACAGCACTCAATATGCAGGTAAGTGCCAGGGAGAAAAAAAGCTGTGGTGGGAAGTACACATGTGTTGCAATCTTATTTTACTTTAGAAGATTTTATTTATTTGAGAGAGACAGCACGAGCAGGGGGAGGGGCAGAAGGAGAGGGAAAAGAACACTCTGCATTCAGCACAGAGCCCGACTTGGGGCTCCATCCCAGGACCCTGAGATCACAACCTAAGCCAAGGTTTGACTTAACTGACTGAGCTACCCAGGCGCCTCTATGCGTTGCAATATTAAACAAGATGATCCAGGAAGGCCTCACTGAGAAGGTGACTTTGAATAAAGACATAAAGGAGACAAGGTAGTGACCTGGGAGATTATCTGGGAAGTTCTGGGCAGATGAAGCAGCAGGTGCAGGTGCTCAGAGGTGGGAACAAGGAGGCTAAAGCAGCATGAACAAAGGGGAGATGAAAGTGAGCTGAGGGCTGGGAGGTAGATGTGTAGGACTTTACAGGCTGTTGCCTGAGAAAGGGGGCCGCTGGAGAGTTTTGAGCATAGGAATGACAACATTCACTTGTTACAGGAGTGTTCTGGTTACTGTATTGAGAACAGACTAAAGGAGTTAGGGCAGCTCCGTCGTGTATGAACTGTGTGGCCTTCTCCCAGTTAGATAACCTCTTTCTCTTTTAATTTCCTCTGTGTGTAAAAGCAAGAGATAATAATAGTCTCTAGTGCATAGGGTTAGTATGAAGATGAAATGAGTGCATCTATGTAAAGCACTTCATATAGTGTCTGGCATATAATTAGTAAACTTCATGTTTTTTCTGCTACTATTATGGCTCTAACATATGAGGTCCCAGAAGCATGTGGTAGATAGGTTTGGTTGAGAACACAGGCAGTATTTTTTCATAATCTCATTTATTAATTAAGCTGGAGAAATTTATTAATGGAACTTGGCGAAAGGTTTTTTGAATGGATGAAGCTGCTCTTCAAAGCTATAAAATCTATCCTAAAGACCTAGAAATTGTATTGTGGATACTCAATAGACATTAGGTGAAACACTGCAACCAGGAATTTGTTTTCGACATTTTTGTTTGGGGGTTTCTTAATGTGTTAAGTCACATACACAAGGTTCCAAAAATGATAGAATAATGCTGAAATTGAAGCACAATTCCTTTTCCACAATCTGTTGTGGCAGATGGTCTTTACCGCTCTGGTTATTTGTGTGAATACATTTGTGTCTACCAAACATAATCCTGACTCTAGGCCTCTGTGAAACAAACAAAAACTCAAACAAACGGGGCGCCTGGGTGGCTCAGTCGTTAAGCGTCTGCCTTCAGCTCAGGGCGTGATCCTAACGTTCTGGGATTGAGCCCCACGTCAGGCTCTTCCGCTGGGAGCCTGCTTCTTCCTCTCCCACTCCCCCTCCTTGTGTTCCCTCTCACTGTCTGTCTCTCTCTCTGTCGAATAAATAAAATCTTTAGAAAAAAAAAAAACAAAACAAAACAACCTACTGATAAACCCCAGTGCCAGAGACTAAAAACTTGTCCCTTATACAATCTTGGTCACACTCCATTGACACATTTGTGGTTCAGGGTTCCAGTAATTAATTCAGTGGGCTCCTAGTTTAGAGCTGAGCTATTTCCTAAAATATGTTAATGCCAACTAGAAACATTACTGAATGCAAATCATTGATTTGATTTACTCTGTAACTGAAACAGAGCAGAGACCAACTTACTTTACGATAAACTGTGGAACTGCACACACAGAAATGCTGTGTGTTTTGGTTGAGGAATGACACAGAGGCAACGTAATGTGAAGTTAAGGATGTAGGTTTTGAAAGACAGACCTTACTTCAAATAACAGCTCCAGCAAGGACTAGGATTGTAGGAAATTTACTTAATTCTCTGTGGTTCAATTTCTTTGTCTAAAGGACAGGGGTAAGATCACAGTGGTTGTAACTAAGGTTTAAGTTTACCCCTGCATAGGGAGGAACGCATCCCTACAGCCATTCCGAGCTGGATTTAAGTGCCATTGTTGGTTGTTTAACGTCTTCCTGTAATTCAGTGAGGGTCTGGCATACTGGAATTACTCAAATTCTTCTTGGTTGTTATCTGCTTTCCCTGGTTACAATCAGTTATGGTAAACACAAGATTCAGTTTTGTTATCTCAAAGGCAGGAACTGCTGCAACTGGAAAGTTTTTCTTTGGGGGTATGTGTGAACTGCAATTTCCTTCTTTCAGTCAAGATTGTATTTATAAGATTTATCTATGTTGATTCTTATAGGAGGTTAAGGAGAGAGAGACATCAAGGATAAACACAAATTTTGGTGTACAGCAACTGAGTGGTCCTGCAAGAAACGCAAGGAAGAAAAGCAGATCTGTAGTGGGAATGGGGATAATATTTTGTGGACACTGGGGGACAGAGAGGTTGTAGGAAATTATATTTAACTTACCCTCTCTCCTCCTTTAAGATGCTGCTCAAGTGAACACCCTAAAGTAAACACCCTGGCTTGCGGCCACCATCTCTGCAGTAAGAAAGTGGTTGTTACCATTGTAGGCAAAAAACGTGATCTGGGCTAGAGTGACAATCCTCCCAGATGGCATGCCTCTGGTTTACACCAGGTGAACCACAAATCCCTCCATTAATAGGGTCTTTCAGAATCCATCCTCAGATGCTCTTCTCTGGGATCCGTGCTCTCGATGCCTCTTGCAAGGCCCGACTTAAATTCTGGGTTTCTGGCAGGCTTTTGGAGAGCCGACGTTCAAAGCTGGACAGCCCTGTGGGACCGGCTGCATACGGCCTCACGGGGCTCAGGGCGATTCCCCGCCCCATGCCCCGCCCCATGCCCCGCCCCATGCCCCGCCCCATGCCCCGCCCCATGCCCCGCCCCATGCCCCGCCCCATGCCCCGCCCCATGCCCCGCCCCATGCCCCGCCCCATGCGCCCCGCCTCCGGGACGCATGCGCACGCTGTGACTCCTCCCCTCAAACCCCGCCCATGCCTTTCCAGTCCCCGCGACGCATGCGCACGGCGCGACTCCACCCCTCAAGCCCGGCAGCAGGCTCCGCCCCGCCCCACGTTCCGCCTTGTCCTCGGGACGCAGTGCGTGCGACGACGTTTCCGGCGGGACTTCGTCTGTCCGCCTTACGGCTTGTGTGCTCTTGTCGACCCGTGCAGACCTACGGCAAAGCGGTTCGGTACTTGGGAATTATTATTCTATACCTTTTTTACTTTTGGGGATTACATAAGAGGCTTTGCTGCCGCCCACTCTTCTTCCCCCAGATCCAGTCAGGAGCGTTAAGCTGCGTCATAGTGCCTTTCTAGTCGCGCATTTTTGTGCTTTCCTTAAAATAGACCTTAAAATAGATTGTGAATCTTGCAGGATCCCTGAGCTCTTGAGACAAATGCTTACAGATGTAGCGTAGTGGTGATCAGTTTCCTGGGGATTTTATTGCTCCAGCTCCTTGAAAGTCTCAGTAACTCGGTGCTACTTGGAAATAATGACTGGCACAATTCCAAGCACCCCGCTGCCCGACAATTAAAAATTTAAAACAAAACGGGTATGAATTGCTTTCAAGCTAAACCTTATTGGATACCAAATGCATTTCTTTAAGAAAATAGGAGTTACACCCTACTTCGCAAAGAGCGAAGTGTCCTACGTTAATTATGACTTGGGCTTTCCAGTATTTTACCCCCTCACCGATCTTAGTCTAAAGATCAATGATTTGATGCAAAAGTAAATAGCCAAAGTTTTGCAAGGTATTGACTATTACTGTAATTGAATTCTTTGAGCAAGGGCAGAAAGGGGCAATTAAATAGTCAAATTAAGGGGATATTTAGTTTCTGATTTAGTAATAAGTTGGTTAGCTGACATAAAGGTAAACTCATTACCTGTACAGACCTGATCAGTGAATTGCGTTCAGTTTCCTGTAGGCCTGTGTTAGAATGGAAGTTATTACCAAAACGGTTAGTATCTTCTCAGCATTTACTACGTGCTAAACACTTTTTACTTATTACCCCATTTAATGCTCACAGGAGCCCTAGGAAATTTGTACCATTCTTATCCTCATGGTACAGTGAGGGAAGCTGAGGCTAGGACAGGTTGGTAGCTTGCTCGTTACTTCTTAGCAAGTAAGGGGTGGAGCTGGAACTTGGGTCCACTTCCTTCTGACTGCTAGAGAGCCATGCAGTTAACCACCTCTCATTCAGCCCTTCCTTCACAGGTGCCGGCCTGGTGTACTCTTGTGTCTGGTCACAGTGAAAAAGAACAATGCAAAAGGACTCTGGCCCACTGTAAGTACAGTGAATGGGAGAGGAATAGCCAGCAACTTCTCAAAACCAAAGCTTCTTTTCTTATCTGAAAAGGGCCATAGGAATAGACTGTTGGGCAGCATAGGGTATGGGAGGATGGACATGTAGGCCAGGGACCTGGGTTTGAGTCCCGGCTCTTTCACTGACTAGGGCACGTCATCTAACCTCTGGGATTTATGTTCATTTGTACAGTGATAGGACTGTTCTGGATGATGACGTTTTAGTCCCATCCTGTGATTGTTTTTTTATTTTTTAGCCATGGTTGGCGCTGATTTCTTACTCTTTCCTTTTCAGAGTGCCTTTACATTGGATTGGCTTTGGCTATGCAGCATTGGTTGCTTCTGGTGGGATCATTGGCTATGCAAAAGCAGGTATGGCTTGTAGCGACTTAACCTCCTAAGATTTTCACATTGTTGCTGGTAAAGAGTGAGTCCCCAGGGTCCCCAAAGTGCAGTCTTGTTTGACTTGTTTAAACCCACTAGCTTGAGTGCAGGGTTATTGTCAGTCCCATAGCTGCTCCTGCACTTGCTTTTCCATTATCTGGTTGACTTAAGGCAGGCTTCTTGTCTATTCACTTGTTCCTGGCTTTTTTATCTAAAGCTGCTGGGCAGGGGTGGTAGTAGGTCGCTGTTATCTTTGACTACCACACATTAGCTTGACCCCAGAGTATCTCTGTGCTAAATAGGAAGAAACCTCTTGTCTTTACATTCTCATTTTTTGAAGTCCCCTCTTCAGACAGGTCTGTCAGTAAAGGTGCTGTTTCTACCTCCTTCTAGCCTGCATCCCCACCCCGACACACACACACCAGAATTTTTATTCTCCAGTTTTTTTTTTTGTTTTTTTTTTTTTTTTAGATTTTATTTATTTATGTGACAGAGAGACAGCCAGCGAGAGAGGGAACACAGCAGAGGGAGTGGGAGAGGAAGAAGCAGGCTCATAGCGGAGGAGCCTGATGTGGGACTCGATCCCGGTACGCCAGGATCACGCCCTGAGCCGAAGGCAGACGCTTTAACGACTGCGCTACCCAGGCGCCCCTATTCTCCAGTTTTTTGTTTTTGTTTTTATTTTAAACTCACTGCTCCTGTTTCCCTCTCCTTTGGGGATTTGCCTGAGGTCCTGCCTGGGGACACTTCCAGCCTTTGAAAGGTAGGCCTGGTTAGGAGCCCTTCTTTTTGCCCTAGATGGATGTGTCTGTCTATTAAAAAAGAGAGGATTACTGTGATATTACCCTGTCTTCTCTGTAAAGTAGCAAATTCCCCAAAACATTTTCCTGCTTGAGGGCTCCTTGGTTATGAGCTGTGTTGAGAGAAATTCTCTCTGAGGTTTTCCTCTGTAGGGGGAGGAAATCTTGTGACTTCTGTTAATGAAATGAGCGTCTGACATTATAATGTAGAACTCTGTTTGCTTCCCTACAGGTAGTGTCCCGTCACTGGCTGCTGGGCTGCTTTTTGGTAGTTTAGCAGGCCTAGGTGCTTATCAGCTGTCTCAGGATCCGAGGAACATTTGGGTGTTTCTAGGTATGTCAGCGTCACTGTTTCCCCCATACAATTATGTATCCAGAATACTTTACCAAGAGGCTTTGGGTTGGTGGAATGTGACAGGTTCTTCACATGAAGACCGTTTTATTACTTCTGCTAAGTGCTAGGGAATTTTTAAAATTGGGGGTGGGGGAGTTGTACTGGTGTCTGTTTATTTTCTGTGTACAGAATATGGAAGGGTTTTCATGCCTCATGAATTTAGATTTAGCCAATGAAATTAATAATAAACTTGTGCAAGGCAGTTACATGTCTCTTAATCATTTTGATTGCCCACTGAAGACTCTATGCTTGAGCATTCCCAGAGGATCACATGTCAGGCTTAGGTTTGCATCACTATTGCATTTTTCACATTTGGAAATCATTTATTAGCCCTTTAGCATTAAGCTAAATGTACGGCATAGGCCTTGGCCTCAAGGAACCTTTACCTTGACTAACGTGAAACGTGAGTCTGCGGGGCTGCTGAAGTGCCCTGTGAGCTGCACAGACAGTGAGGAGTGCTGAGAAGGGAAGATTACTACTTATCAGGGTGGCTTTGGGTGCATTTTTATTGAGCTCCACCTGTGTATCAGACGCTGCACTAGGAGTGTGGCCATCTCACTGTCTCCACAAATCTGCAGAGTCGGAAAACCTATAGTTCTGGTTATTGTAAGTGTGGTGGGGAGAACAAGCATGTTAACAGAGCAGTTTGCACGAGTTGCCATGGGCTAGGCAGGCGAGGTCAGCAATGGCTGATATGGGGTGTGCTGCAGAAGGAGGAGGGGCCCAGCTCTCAGCTCTGCCTCTCAGCTCCCGCACTCAAGCTCCTGAATGACTTTCAGACTTCTTTTTTCCCATTTCTGATTCCATTCCTCCACTCTCAGCAAATGAGTTCATTGCCTACTTAAAGAAGAGCAGCATTCATCACGAGGGGCTTCAGCGTCCATGCCTTCTGCTGTGCTGTTTCTCTCCTCTCCAAGGCCTGTCCCTCCACCCAGGCTTTGAGTCTCTGCTCCCTGACCTTCTGGAGTGTTACACTGCCAAAGATGCCATCTCTTACTTGGATTCCACCCTGTAGATGGATCCCTCCTGCTCGTGTTCACATGTGTCCTCTCTCACCCAGTAAAGAAAACAGGACCTCTCGTGACCCCACTTCCTTCTCCAGTTGTTGCCCTTCTTCCCCCTTCAGAAACTTCTCTAAAACAATCTGTTATACTGCTTGTTTTTATTTCCTCCCCTTCACATTCTCGACCACATCAGTCTCTGTACTTGTCTCCTTTGTCCATGGAAATAGCTTTCCCTGATTGTGCCAGTGACCTGGATTTTTCAGAATCCAGTGTTCGTTTTTTTTTTGAAGATCTGTGTTTATCTGTGAGAGAAAGTGCACACACACATACACGAGCGCCAGTGCGTGCACAAACGGGGTGGGGCAGAGGGAGAGAGAGTCTCAAGCAGACTTCCTGCTGAGCACAGAGGAGCCTGACTCAGGGCTCAATCCCAGGACCCTGAGATCATGACCTGAGTCGAAATCAAGAGTTGGATGCTTAACCGACTGAATCACCCAGGCACCCTTGCAATGTACATTTTTTAATCCTCATTCTAGTGGCCTGTTAGCTTTCTCAGCATAGCGGACCAATCCATTTTCCACTCTTTTGTTTTCCTTTTTATTTTCTTGTTCTCTTTTGTTGACCCATCTTCCTTTTTGGCCATTAAATGTTGAAGTTCTTAAGACCTGTTTTTTTTTTTTTTTAAAGACTTATTTATTAAAGAGCTCGAGTGAGCAGGGGGAAGGGCAGGAGGGCAGGAGAGGGAGAGAATCCCAAGCAGACTCCCCGCCGAGCATGAAACTTGATATGGGGCTCAATCTCACGACCCTGAGATCATGACCTGAGCTGAAATCAAGAGTTGGCTGCTTAGCTGACTGAGTCACCCAGGCGCTTCAAGACCTGGCTCTTTCTTTATTCTTTATACCCTCTTGCTTGGCTCATTGGAGCGCAGGCCTTAAATTACCATTGAAACAGGTCATTGATTCACAAACGGATTTCTTCTCCAAGCTTTACTCTTACATATACAGTTGCGTGCTTGAAATCTTTTATTAGTTGTCTCAAGGCATCTGCCCAAACCTGACCTCTTGTCCTCACATACACTGGTCTTCTGGTGTTCTCCATCCATTTGGGTCTTGCTCTCCTCCCCTCCATCTTTATATCTCATTCACCAGTAAGTCCTATTGACACTACCTCCAGCACATATCCTAGATTGCCTCCTGTATCTCCATGGCCACTGTTCTCTTCCCAGGTATCCCTGTATTTTTCCTGCATTCCTGAGCAAGTTTCTCGGTATCCCTACATGCTCTGGTTTCGCTCCATTTTGTTCTCCATGGAACAGCTAGAATTTTGTTTCAACGGTTCTATTCTGCTCATGTATTCTTCTGTCTGATGTCTTTTAATGGCTTCTTATTGCTCTGAGGATGAAGAACACAATCCCTAGTATGGCTGTCAAGGCTCTGTGGTATGGCCCCTTTTCCTCATTAGCCATATTTTAGCCTTCAGTTCCCTCTCACCACAAGGCCCTGGGTGTATTATTCCCTCTGCATGGAATGTGCTTTCTTCCCCCTTTAGCTCATTCACACCTACTTTTTAGATCTTGGCTTGATCTTCACTTCCTCAGCAAATCCTTTCCCGATTTTCCAGAATAGGCTGGATCTGCTGTTTACAGACCTTTTTTTTTTTTTTTTTAAATTAAGACTTATTTATTTGAGAGTGAGAGAAAGCATGAGTGGGATGAGGGTCAGAGGGAGAAGCAGACTCCGCTGAGCAGGGAGCCCAATGCAGGGCTTGATCCCAGGACTCTGGGATCTTGACCCTGAGCCACCCAGGCACCCCTGTTTAAAGACCTTTTTTATTTTTTTATTATTTTTATTTTTTTTTAAGATTTTATTTATTTATTTGACAGAGAGAGAGACAGCCGAGAGAGGGAACACAAGCAGGGGGAGTGGGAGAGGAAGAAGCAGGCTCCCAGCAGAGGATCCTGATGTGGGGCTCAATCCCAGGACTCCGGGATCACGCCCTGAGCCTAAGGCAGACGCTTAATGACTGAGCCACCCAGGCGCCCCTAAAGACCTTTTTTAATGATAGTTTTGTCCTCCAGCCCCTAGTGCAGTGCATGGCACATAATAGGTATTTTAACAGATGTTGAATAGAAGAGCCTACAGTGTAAATACATCAGTAAGGAATAGGAAAAAAAGACCTGCAGCAAATTGGGAGGAAGCTATGGCTTTGGTAGGAGGTGAGGCCGGGAAGGTCGTTTGGCCCTCAATACAGTGAGGGCCGTACGTTCCAATACTTGTTCTTACCCCCACAGAACAAGGGTAGCCCTGGGGAAGGAGGTGATAGTATGAGATGGGGTCTGGCCCCTGAAAGAGGGGTGGGACTTTGGTTCTCCTGCATATAAGATATAATGATCTTTGGTTCTTTTTCTCTTTCCCATCAGCTACATCTGGAACCTTAGCTGGCATTATGGGAATGAGATTCTACCACTCTGGAAAATTTATGCCTGCGGGCTTAATTGCTGGTGCCAGGTATTTTCTTTTCTCTCGCTGTTCTTCACCAGTATGGAGTTTAGTTTCATGCCCCCTAAGACTTTGTACATTCAAAATTTTACTTTACATGCCTGATGGTGGACATCACTGAAGTGATGTAATTTACACACAAATAGGAAAGGCTGCAGAAACAGTAGTTGATTTAACACCAAAATGAAGTGCATTCATGATTTTGCTCTCACATTTGTGATCTGGTCCATCCCGGCTCCTGCCTCCAGCGGAAGGAGCTTCATGCAAAGCCATGACTGCAGCTCTTTCTGCGACTTTCAGCATGAGTTCCATATTTCTGAGTTGTCTGGGCATCCTTTATCATTGAACATTTTCCTAAAAGGGAATTTTGATTAAATCCTGCTGTCTAATTACCTTTGGTTATAAAACTCAAACCAGATTATTTAAACAAAAAATATATTCCTTAATTATAATACAGATACTCTGAGGACAGAATTTTTAAACATCTGGAGGAAGATCCCTTACCTGACTTTGATCCTAGTTATGATGCTGTCAAGCATAATGCTTTATAGTCCGTGTAGACCAAGGTCAAGAGCAGTGAACTAGGAGGCTGTTAATGTACCATTAACTAGCTCTGTGACCCTGGAGAGACCTTGGTCTTCCCAGCCTTCAGTTTACTCATCTCTTTGAATTATTGGCTGTTAGATTGGGAACTCCGGATTCACATGTACAGTTTTAAGGCAAGTGGCGTGCAAAACTGCCCCTCGGCATGTTATTTCTTTGGTACTTCCAGGAATGGAGGTTCACCTGTGCCTGCTCTGCCTTGGCGTTTCCTCACCATGTAGTTGTGAAGGACCTGCAGTTTTAGTTTCTTGAAAAAATAGTCGAGTGCCTGTTCTGTCCTTTACCTGATATTTTTTGTTTATGTGTTTCTTTTGAACAGTTTGCTGATGGTCGCCAAACTTGGAATTAGTGTGTTGAATAGACCCCATCAGTAGTAGTCATGTCCCGCTTGGACTCATGAAGAATTTAAAAACTTCCACTATTTTTAGTGTATTAAGAGAAACAAGTGCAGCATTTTCACATATTCTGACATTTTACTTAACAGAACAAAAATAACATTGAATTTTCCAGAAGAAATCAGTCATTATCATTACAACCTTAAAGAGGTGGGTGGTATGTAACCCAAGAGCTGCTTCTTGTATGTTCTCATACAGTTTGATTCTTATACATGATGCTGTCGCCTCTTTCTGTATCTCTGGGTAATGTCTCAAGGGGTAAAATGTTAGGTATCAACACTGGGGGCCTCAAAACCCCATGCCCTACTCAGAACAAGAGCTTTAGGATTGCTGTTCTTTGGCTCATCCTAGAGCACAGACCTACGTTGAGATTATGTCAAATGAAATATCAATGAAAATAAAGTTTACCGTAAGTAATATTTTCTATGGTGTCTTCGTTGCCAGAGTTGTCTAGAACGTAGAATGAGATGTGTATAGCTTGAAGCTATAGGAATGTGAAAGTGTTCTGTTAATATTTTATTTAGTAATTACCTATTTTCAGTAAGGACCACGGAAAGTTACTTGTGATTTGAGATTATACATTGCATTGACGCTTGTCCTAGAAATGATCCTTTAGTGAGGATTTCTAAGATTAGGACTGTGTAACCAAAAAAAAAAAAAAAAAAATGTGGCTAACTAGCTAATCTAAAAATGTGAAACTAAAGACCTGTCTGAAACTTGAATTACTGGGTTTGGTCTCTACACACATTAACTGGACACTGACACATTTCCACCTCACTTTCTTTTGTTTTCAGCACTGAGCATTAACTCATTCTGGTATTCCTTACTTTAGTTTTCTCCCATTTCAAAAGAAAAGGGATATTTGCTACTTACCTCCTCCCTAACTGGTATCGGTTGGATTTATAGTACAATTCAGGCACTTATTAATCACGTTTATATGTTTTCTTAAACTCTTTGAAAGGAGTCCTGGTTTTCCCATCCCTGTTTTATTATGTGATGTGGTTTTGACATGTAATCTGCCAGGGCCCATTCTTAAACCATAATACCCAGACCTCTGCACAAGTTGGGTGTGACCAGGGTAGTGTATCCTAGACCATGCAGTTCTGTTAATACAACTGGGATCAAATCAGATTTTTGAATAGCCTCGTCACAGCAATGACTCATTAAACTTTTGGTCTACTGGGACTTCAGATCTTTTTCTTGCACGCACTATTAATAATAAAAACTACTCCTAGATGGGAAAGGGTTGGTGCTTGATGTCACATACTTGCAAATACTTGACTAAATTAAAAATATTCCAGTTCCTCATATAGCCAGTAGTTGCCTTTTATCATGTACCAAATTTGTTGTTTAAATTATAAGGACAGATCCATTTACAAATAGCTTATTGGTATGTGGGATGACTTCATGCCCTGGTGAATCAGATTATTGTGAACTTCTCAAACATTAGTCCTGTACAGTCTAGAGGAAAATGGACAAAGAAAATCAAGTAGACAGAACATTGTATTATCTTTTTGATATTTTAAAAACTGATTTTTATGGAAATGTGTTTGGAGAAAAACAACTGGCTATATAGTTAGTGTTACAAAGGTCAGAATGCCACAGGTGGCCTGGGTGTTCTCTTGAGCAGTGAAGAGCAGTCTGTGTATTATCTTTGTCCACAGACCTAACCTTTATGTTTTTTTCCCAAAACACTGTTATGTGATGGCCAGGTAAAAGTGAACATTAGTTCTGACTTCTTGTTCCCCAGGTGTTTCAGTCATATGAACTATGAGAGCAGAGGCACAGAAAAAGATTAAACAAAAAAGCAATACGTGTCGTATGTTAATTGATTAGATGCATTTGGGGTTCTAAGCTGGCCTTTCTGTGCTCGTCTTGATGCTTAGGTTGCTTCCATATCTTAGCTATTATAAATAATGGTGCAGTGAACATAGGGGTACATATATCTCTTTAGATTGGGGTTTTTTGTGTAAGTACCCAGAAGTGGAATTGCAGGATTGTATGGTAGTTCTATTTTTAATTTTTTGAAGAAACACCATACTGTTTTTCATAGTGACTGCACCGATTTACATTCTGACCAACAGTGCTCAAGAGTTCTCTTTTTCTACATCCTTGCGAACACTTGTTATTTTTTTCTTTTTGATACTAGCCATGCTGACTGATATGATATTTCATTTTGATTTTGATTTGCATTGCCCTGATTATTGACATTGAGCATCTTTTCATGTGCGTTGGTCATCTGTATGTCTTTGGAAAAATGTCTGTTCAAGTTCTGCCTGTCTTTTAATCAGATTATTTGTTGTTACTAAGTTGTGTAGGTTTTTTTGTATGTTTTAGATATTAATGTGTTAATCAGTTATATGATTTGCTGCAAATATCTTCCTCCATCTTTAGATTGCCTTTTCATTTTGTTGGTTTCCTTCTCTGTGCAAAAGCTTTTTGTTTGATGTAATCCCATTTATTATGTTAGCTTTTGTTGCTCTTGAATAGGAAACTGGTCTAAAAAATATTGCTAAGACTGATGTCCAAGAGCTTACTGCCTAGGTTTTCTTCTAGGAGTTTTATGATTTCAGGTCTTATGTTCATCTTTAATCTATCTTGAACTTATTTTTGTATATAGTATAAGATAGTAGTCCAGTTTTATCCTTTCGCGTGTAGCTATCCAGTTTTCCCAGCACAATTTTTTGAAGAGACTATCCTTTACCCATTGTCTGTTCTTGCCTCGTTTGTCATGGATTGATGATGTATGCATGTTTGTTTCTGGGCCCTCTATTCCGTTGATTTATGTATTTGTTTTTGTGCTAGTACCAGACTGTTTGGGTTACTGTAGCTTTGTGGTATAGTTTGAAATCAGGGAGCATACCTCCAGCTTTGTTGTTCTTTTTCAAGATTGCTAGCTTTGTTCTTCATTCTCAAGATTGCTTTGGCTGTTTGGGGTCTTATTTTGGGATTCTTTGAGTTCTGTGAAAAATGCATTTATTTTGATGGGGATCGCATTGAACCTCTAAGATGCTTTGGGTAGTAAGGACATTTTAACAATATAATTCTT
>NW_024425564.1:21978133-22079608 GCF_017311325.1 Ursus maritimus
AGCCCAGTATATGTTTTTATTTATTTGTGTCATTTTCGGTTTCTTTCATCAGTATCTGTAAGTACAGGTCTTTCACCTCCTTGGTTTTATTCCTAGGTATTTTATTCTTTTTGATGCAATTGTAAATGGGATTGTTTTTTTAAGTTTCTTTCTGATAACTTATTAGTTTGTAAAAGTACAGTTGATTTTTCTGTGTTAATTTAGTATTCGGCAACTTAACTGAAATTCATTTGTTAGTTCTAATAGTTTTTTGGTGAAGTCTTTGGGGTTTTCTATGTATATTATGTCATCTACAACTAATGATAGTTTTACTTCTTCCTTTCCAATTTGGATGCCTTTCATTTCTTTTTCTTGCCTAATGGCTGTGGCTAGGACTTCTTTTTTTTTTTTTTTTAAAGATTTTATTTATTTATTTGACAGAGATAGAGACAGCCAGCGAGAGAGGGAACACAAGCAGGGGGAGTGGGAGAGGAAGAAGCAGGCTCATAGCAGAGGAGCCCGATGTGGGGCTCGATCCCATAACGCCGGGATCACGCCCTGAGCTGAAGGCAGACGCTCAACCGCTGTGCCACCCAGGCGCCCCTGTGGCTAGGACTTCTAGGACTATGTTGAATGAAAGTGGTGAGAGTGGGCATTCTTGTCTTATTCCTTGTTTTAGAAGGAAAGCTTTTAGCTTTTTTTCACTTGAACATGGTGTTAGCTGTGGGTTGTCATTATATGGACTATTATGTTGAGGTGTGTTCCCTCTATACCCATTTTGTTGAGAGTTTTTATCATGAATGGATGTTGAATTTTGTCAAATGTTTTTTCTGCATCTATTGAGATGATCATATGGTTTTTATCCTTTGTTTTGTTAATGTGTATCATGTTGATTGATTTGAGGATGTTGAAACCATTCTTGGATCCCTGGCATAAATCCTACTTGATCATGGTGTATGATCCTTTGTATTGTTGAATTCGGTTTGCTGATATTTTTTGAGGATTTTTTTCATCCTTGTTCATCAGGGCTGTTAGCCTACAAGTTTCTTCCTTTGTAATGTCTTTGTCTGGTTTAAGTAATAGGGTAATGCTGGCTTCATAAAATGAGTTTGGAAGTGTTCCTTCCTCTTCAATGTTTTGGAATAATTTGAGAGGGATAGTTACTAACTCTTCTTTACATGTTTGGTAGAATTCATCTGTGAAGTTGTCTGGTACTGGACTTTTGTTTTGGGTGGTTTTTAAATTGTTTTGATTTCATTATTTGTAATTGGTCTATTCATATTTTCTATTTCTTCATTATCAGTCTTGGAAGGTTGTATGTTTCTGGGAATTCATCCATTTCTTCTAGGCTTTCCAGTTTGTTGGTGTATAATTGTAGCAGTCTCTTATGATCCTTTGTATTTCTGTAGTGTCAGTTTAACTTCTCTTCCATTTCTGATTTGGTCTCTCTCTCTCATCTTTTCTTGATGAGGCTTATCAATTTTGTTTATCTTTGCAAAGAACCACCTTTTAGTTTCATAATTCTTTTCTTTTTTCTTTCTTTTCTTCTCTCCTTCTTTCCTTCCTCCCTTCCTCCCTTCCCCTCCCTTCCCCTCCCATCCCCTCCCTTGCCTTCCCTTGCCTTGCCTTGCCTTGCCCTGCCCTCCCCTCCCCTCCCCTTCTCTCTCTCTTTTTCTTTATTACTTTCTTGTATTTCGTTCTGATCTTTATTATTTCCCTCCTTCTACTAACTTTGGGCTTTGTTGTTGTTGTTGTTGTTGTTTTTCTAGTTCTTTAGGTGAAAAGTTATTTATTTGAGATTTTTCTTGTTTCTTGGTTATTGCTATAAACTTTTCTCTTAAAACTGCTTTTACTGTGTCCCATAGATTTGGGAAAGTCTTATTTCCATTTTCATTTGTCTTAAGGCATTTTTTGATTTTCTCTTTTTCTGTTGACACATTGGTTGCTTGGTAGTATAATGTTTAGTGTCCATGTGTTGCGGGTTTTTTTTCAGTTTTACTTTTGTAATTGATCTCTAGCTTCATACTGTTGTGCTTGGAAAAGATGTTTGGTATGATTTAAGTCTTCTTAAATTTATTGAGACTTGTTTTGTGGTCCAGTGTGATCCTGTTGTGATCCTGGTGAATGTTTAATGTGCACTTGAAAAGAATGTGTATTCTGCAGCTTGAAGATTAAATGTTCTGTGTATATCTGATAAGTCTATCTGGTTTGATCTGTCATTTAAGGACAGTGTTTCTTTATTGACTTTTTTGTCTTGATAATCTGTCCATTAATGTAAGCGGGGTATTAAAATTTCCTATTATTACTGTATTATTGTCAATTTCCCTCTTTATGTCTGTTAATATTTCCATTATATATTTAGGTATTCCTGTGTTAGGTATGCAAATATTTGTAAATGTTCTACCTCTTCTTGGATTGACCCTTTTATCATTATGTAATAATGCTTTTGTCTTTTGTTGCAGCCTTTGTTTTAAAAGTTTTGTCTGATGAGTATTGCTACTTTAGCTTTTTGTTTCCATTTGCATGGAATATCTTTTCCATCTCTTCACTTTCAGTCTGCATGTGTCTTTAGATCTGAAGTTAGTCTCTTGTAGACAGCATATGGATGGGTCTTTTTTTTTTTTTTTAATCCATGTAGCCACCATGTGTGTTTTGATTGGAGCATTAAGACCAATTAAAGTAACTTAAAGTAATTGATACATACTTATTACCATTTTGTATGTTGTTTTCTGGTTGTTAATTTAGTTTTGTTTTTAATGTCTTCATATTTTAGATCTATATTCATTTAGTTCTTTGCATTTCTGTTAAGAGTATTGTAGGATATTTTATGCCTTTGTTATGATGAATGGGAACTTTTTCATAAGTATTTTTAAATTAGGTAACAATCTGAACAAAATTAATTGACACTAATATAAGTACTTTTTGACTCACTCGAGCATATTATGTGCCTTAGGTTTTTATTGGCTACCATTTATTTCATCTTGTGGCCTTATATTAAAGTTAGAAATAATATATTTGCTGTTACTGACAAGATCAACATTGTTCTAGAGACACCAGACAAAACAGTAAAACATGAGAAATAAGGTATAAATACTGGAAAAAAGAAATTAAACATTTTAAACAGTTAATATATTTATCTATCTAGAAAAATCCAAGACAAGCAACTAAAAACATATTGAACCAATGAGAAAATTCTATAAAGCAGCAAGAAAGTAACACTAAAACCCAGTAGCTTCCTATTAACAGTTATGCTTAATTCTTTTCCATACTGTTGCCAATACCCAAGTCTAAGCCTCACCATCATTTAATCTTCTAGTAGGACTCCTTGTTTTTATGGTTTGGCTCAACAATTATTTCTTTACCCAGCAGGTAGAGGCATATTTCAAGTATATTTTGACTCCTGTACTTAAAACCATTCAGTTGTCTCTCAACATTTAGATTTCTTTAGTCTTCCTACTGTTCTGTTCTTTATCTTAACCCCATCATAGTTTGCCAATATACAATTTCATGTGTGTTTATTTAATGTCTGCCTCCAGAATATATGTTCTGTGAGGTCAGGGAAAACGACCGTTTTGTCATTACCATATATACTACACTTAGTACTTAGTAGGCACTTAGTAAATATTTGCTGAATTTATAGATCAAATCTACTTTTTAAAAATACACTTGATTTTTTAGGACCGTTTTGAGAAGACAGTACAGAGTTCCCACATACCCCACACCTAGTTTTCTCTATTAATATCTTAGGTTAGCATAAAATATTTGTTAGAACTCTGAGTCAATATTGGTAAATTAATTAAAGTCCATATTTTATTCAGATTTTCTAAGTTTTTAAAAACTAATATTGTTTTTCTATTCCAGGATCTCGTCTAGGATCCCACATTACATTTAGTTGTCATGTCTCCTTAAGCTCCTCTTGGTTATCACTGTTTTTCAGATTTGCCTTGTTTTCGATGACCCTGATAGTTTTGAAGAGTATTGACCAAGTGTTTTGTAGAATGCTCTTCTGTTAGAATTTGTCTTGTGTTTTCCTTATGGTTAGACTGGACTTAGGAAATTTTAGGAGCAAAGTGCTGTTTTCATCACATAATATTAACATCACGTATATGAACGTGGTATTATTGTTGATGTTGACCTTGATTATCTGGCTTGAGGTAGTATTCAATCAGGCTTCTCCACTGTAAAGTTATTCCTCCCCCCCCCCCATACTGTACTCTTTGAAAGGAAGTCACCGTGCCCATTCTGTACTTAAGGATTGGGGAGTTGTACTCTTCCACCTTGAAGGCAGAGTATTTACATAAATTATTTAGGATTCTGCATGGGAGATTTGTCTCTTTTCCCCTACTTATTTATTCACTTATTTATATCAGTATGGACCCCAGGATATGTATTTCCCACTTTGGGTTATAATACAGTGACTTTATTAATTTTCTTTCTCAAATATTACAGTTTTGGCCATTAGGAGCTCATCCATTTAGCTCCTATGTTTCTTTCACCTAGCCCATCAATGTGGGCCGCTTCTGCTTGTTGGGTTTTGCTTTTGCTTTTTTTTTTTTTTTTTTATAACTTTGTTACTTCCTAGCACTATCAGATCTCCAGTATCAGCTTGTGTATTTCATGCTCAGTACTAGAATCAGCCATCTCTCCAGAAAGCCCTGGTTCCTTTTACTGGACCTTGGTATTAGAAATCAAGATCTGGATGCTAGATATGCTTATTGCTACTGGGGTGAGCAGCTTTATTCATAATTGCCAAGACTTGAACACAAGATGTTCTTCAGTAGGTGAATGGATAAATAAACTGTAGTGCATATATACAATGAAATATTAGTTAGCAAGAAACAGACATGAGCTATCGAGCTAAGAAAAGGCATGGAAGAAACTTAAATGCATCTTGCTAAGTGAAAGAAACCGGTGTAGATTCCAACGATGTGACATTCTGGAACAGGAGCATGGTGGAGATGATGGAAAGATTGGTGGTTGCCAGAGGTTTGCGGGGGCGGGAGAGAAGGATGAGTGGGTAGGACATGGGATTTTTAGGGCAATGAAGCTAATCTCTAGGATACTGTAGTGGTGGATACATGCCGTTATGTATTTTGTCAGAACCCACAGAAAATACAACACAAAGCATGAACCCTAAGGTAAACTGTGGACTAAAGGTGTACTGATACTGACTCATCAGTTACAGCAAATGTCCCACACTAGTGCAAGATGTTAATAATAGGGAAAATTGGGAAAGGGGCCTGAAGGGGGGGTATAAGGAAACTGTACTTCCGAATGAATTTTTTCTGTAAACCTAAAACTGCTAGAAAAACAAGTCTATAATGAAAATGACAAATAGCCCTCAGATTATAAAGTTTAAACGTATAAAAAAAACACACTAGTTAACCATATTTATTTTAATATCTTTTGAGAAGTATAAAAGCTTCCCAGCAACACAAAATAATTTTTTAGCTTTGAGACATTAATTAAAACTGTACAAATATATATAACCATTACCATCAACATAAATAACTTCAGATTTTAACATTTTTTAGCAAGGTGAGCTGAATCTTCTATACAAAAATACCATATTACTATCATTTTATGATGTCTTTGGATAATGTCCACAAGGTACCAATTACATTAGCATTTGTTACAGAGTCAGAAAATACATAAAAATAGCAGTTGATGACATTATTATTCTTTAAAAAGAATATACAGTACTAATGTCCAGGCCACAAAATGGCGGGTTTAAATAGAGTAGTTCCAAGTTCAAAATGTCTATTTTTATAAAGTACCAGTTTAGAAATTAAAGAAAAAAAATTATACTAAGTGAAATCACTGCTATAGCAACTGAATGCATTTGCTCTTCAGAGTAGATGTCAAGGTCAGAGACAGGTCAGTGATCTGCAGCAGCAAGAATTTGCTTTGGGGGACAAGCTGGCACACCTCATTTTTGTGTCTAGTAGGAACATGGAAGCAAAGTATTTTCAAAGTCTGATGAACACACGTCACAGTTTCAAGAACTTTCTTAATGATGTGAAGATGAGAGAGCCCTGACTTGGTTGATTTGGGAGTCTTCAAGCCATTGGGTTTGATAGTCACCATGAATTCATGGGAGTTGTGTTGGTCAAAATCAAACAGACTCTCCGCTAAAATTGGGTCACATAATTTTGAGATCTTCATGTTAAAGATAAATTTATTCCTAAGAAAGATATCCTGCTCAAGATGGAATTACCGTCGCTTCCATAATTTCAAAGTAGAAAAGCATATGATAAATGAGCATCTTTTGCCATTGCCAAACTGGTAGGGCAGAGCCTTAGCCACGTAAGAACCGTAAGTGACAGCCAACAGAAGTCTACCTAACTGCTATAAAAAAACAAACCTTTGAGGCCAACTGATGAAATGTTAAATTAATATAGCAAATAATATGAAAATTAAAACACTCTAAACACTTTCTGAAGGCCTTTTTAAAAAAAGATTCTTACCATATTTAGTAACTATTAATTTGTAGATCAAATACTTGATACTTTGGCAAATAGTTTATTCAATACTTTGTAAAGTCCTACCCATATATCAGCACTGTGGACAACCTGATGCTAAGAAAATGCATTTCATTTCTAGGAAAGAAAATAGGAGATGGTTTTTGCTCTTCAAGTACCCACTACTGCATATTTCTTCCAGAACTCAGTAGAAATAGACATCTGTAGACATTTCCCAGGGTCAGGGGATTTGCATGGATTCCATGGAGCAATGCTGTGGGGTTTCACATGAGACTCCTACCGGTGGCCACCGTACTTGGCCACCCAGTCTGTCCTTCCATGCACTGAGGGAACTGGCTGCGCACGGTTCACAATATTTAGATTCTTGGCTGTAGGGTTGTAAGTAGGTCCTGAAAACTGCCCCCGACCAGGTTTTGTGTTCCAGGTATATTCTGGAAGAAATGAGAATTGGAAGTTAGAAATTTATTCATTTGATTATCAAATTTAAAATCAAGCAATTTATCTTTTTATTTTATGGGGAAGTCTAGAGTTTATCTTTAAAAGATGAGTTCAGTGGTCTCTAAGATTTTTTAAATATTAAAACTAAAAATTCTAGTGTACTCTTATGTTGATACAGAATTCTCAGTAGCTTAAGAGCCAATATTTCTGGTTTGCAGTTCTGATACTGCTGCTGTTTCTTTTTTGGGTTCACTCAAATGCCTTAACACATTTAGGTAGGCAACATCGACCAGGGTGACCAAGAAAATTCTTGGTTCAGGTTCAACAGGCAATACCTAGAGTGTCGGTGACTTTGTAAAATCACATCGTGGTTTCATCTGACTAATATCCAAGTGTAATACCCACTACAGATAATTTATTTGTAATTGTGAATCCTATAAGTCTCCAGCTTCATGGAGCTACACAGTTGGGATCCCATCATAGATTTCTTTTAAACATGAAAATGGGGTTTTTAGAGGCAAGAAACTTCATTTTTTAAATTGGGAAAATGATGGGTGAAAACAATTCCTTTAAAAGGTGAGCCATTCCTAAGATCCAAACCTTTCATCATAAGGTTTGTTTTATTCATACATTTGGCTAATTTAATATTTGTGAAATTTTAATTTGTTAAATATTTGTTCTTATCAGAACAATTTACAAGCTAAACTTGCTTTAACATCTCAAATGACAAAGCAGTAAATCATTTTACGGAGAACTTCAGTCTCTTCTCCAGTCCTTCCCTTGTCCGCCCTCACTTCACGTTTACAGCTGATTATCAGGTATTCCATCTAAAGAGGGATGTTGGATCTTTCCGTTTGAGATTTAAGTATCTTTTCACACTGTGGTGGCTGTCACTCTTGGATTAAACTCTTAAGTGCCAATTTTGAAATGAGTCTAACCATTTTGTACACCTAGCACTATACCGGATTTACTTGTGTGATTTCCCTGCGTTGTTGTTGTTGTTGATGTAGTGTGTATATATATATGTATATATATATATATATATATATATATATATATATACACACACATATACACACACACACACACACTTTTTCTGTAAAACTGGGAGTGGAGGGGAGATTATAGGAGCAGTGTGGGTCCAGTGTGCTGCTGACCAGCTTAAGGGGAATATAGCATTAAGTGAGGAACTGCCCCGGTGACAGTCACCCTGTCCTATCCTCTCACCGTTACCACGTTTAAAATTCTCCAGGTTATAGTCAATAAAAAGCTAAATGAGGTAGGGACAAAGTGTTTAGAAGAGCCAGTCAACCCTTAACTGTTAAGGAAAAACTGGTTAAACCGCTAACCAAGTTTTCCAGGAATGGCCCTTTAGTTCTAACCCATGGGAATGTAGACTAGCACCAGTGTGTTAAATTTGTGAACCCACACCTGAGGTCTGCAGGCCAAAATGGTACCGGGCGTGGAGGAGCGTGCGTGTGGGAGGGTAGGAGGGGAAGGAGGTGGGGAGAGAGGCCATAAGCCCTGGTGATTCAGAGAACCCCTTCAGCTAATAGGGTGATGCTCTTGGGGTGCAAAATGCGGGATATGGGGAGTAACAGAGAGCTTTCCTCCAGGTCGTGACGTAGCTACGTCAAGTCCTAAATGCATTTGAGGGAAACTGTGTCCAGGCAGATACTTTAAAAACCTTTAAAGAGGGAATCATTTTGCCAAGAAGAGTATAGTGTTTACATTTAGGATTCCTGTCTGAGAGAGAATAGTTTCAGGATTCAAGCACCCTTGGTGAAGAACTTAGTAGCTGACAAAGGAGCTGAGATACCATGACAGGGCAAGAAATGCTTTTGTGTCTAAGCCAGACCAGGCCCTGCCCCTCCTGAGCATGGGGCAGACAGCCCTCTCAGGTTTGCTGTGCATTTATTTTAAGAGCCACACGTGTCCTATCAGGGGCATTTAACTTCTTGTAGAAAATGTTTGCTAAAGGAAAAATGTTCACCTGTAGTTAAGAATTTAATCAGTGCCACCACTGTGTCACTTTGAGCAAGAAACAAACCTCTGTGAAACAGATGATAATAGTACCTTCTGTAGTCGAGTTAATGAATGTAGCGCACTTAGAACAGGGCCCTCTCTGCCCTTGTAAAGGGTGGCTGTCTAGGAAAGAAGTCCCTCCTCAAAGTTCTTGTTACCATCAGAGCAAGGGGAGAAGGAGTTGTTGGGAAGTCTGGGATGAGAGATTACATGGGAAAGCTGGAAGAAATTAATTTGATTTTTCTTCTCAAAACATGAGAGTAAGGACAAGGAGGAGCAGAGAGGGGGGGAGACTACAAGAGAAGGGGAAATAGTTGAGTAAATATGGTAATGACCTGGTTTTATTTTCTTGTGGGAAACTGCCACCCAAGTGGGAGTACTGGAAGACACATCTCTTACAGAGCAGTGTTTTCCTAAGGATTTGCATTGACCACTTGAGAGTGGTTAATATTTACTTCTTTTTTTTACCTTTCCTCCTACCACCATCTGTAGGAATATCTGATGAGCAGAGTAAATGAAGAGATGAAAAGTTATGAGAAAGCATTTACTAAAAAAATATAAACAGGACTATGCATGCTAATCTGACAGAATACTTAATATGTAAAGGCCTTCAGTATCTTATAAAAATAGTTTAAAAAATACCCACTTTCACTTTATAAGAGCAGGTACTCAGATAACAAAATAATTTGAAACATTATGATTTTCTGCTTTTATTTTAAAAATTGCTACTAAGCCATGGCTGGTGACTTACTGTAAGGCTGGCTTAAAATACCTGAGACTTTAAAAGAAAAAAAATCGTTGCTGTATATCAAGTGTTCACTTACATATTTTGGTTCAGTAGAGGGATAAGGAAGCAATGCTTTTCACAGATAAGGTAACTGAATACTGTTTACTAGTTCTACTCTGTGGTTAGAGATCGTAAATTACAGAAGTCCAGTGCTTTTTACAGTTTTAGCTCCCAACAGTGTGAACTTTAAAGGCTGGCAGCTCGAATCAGGAGTTTCAAGATAAGCTCCTGGTTAGGACACGCTGCAAGATTACTTTTAGGGTGAACTTTGATACTACCCTACAACTTTGTATCTTACCAAACTTCTGTCTGCCTCAGCCTTTGCTTGAGGTGCTTTCATGAGGACCTCTGTTTTAGATTAGAATAATTTTGAGAACATTCATAGCCAGATCTAGTCAAGCTCCTCTGTAGAAGGGCTACCTCATCCAGCTTTACGAAGATTAAATGGCATAACATGTGCCTGCAGAGAGGAGGAACCACTTAATTAGAGGTAGCTCTTATGACAGACCCTCAAATCACACCTTCAGAAGAAGAAAGGACATTTTGCCAGAAACAGTTAGTACTGTGTTTATTAGGTGAGACTAATTTAAGTCTTCACTTGGGGAAAGTGATGGTATAAACTTAGAAAGAGCTCCTTTCTGATCAGAAATCTCAAAAACTATAAAGTTGTTCTTACCTGAAGTTGTTGCACCAAGAGGTGCTAAGTGTATCCTCTGGCCGGCTGACCCCACTTCTTTTTTGAGAAAGGAAGGAATATATCCTGACTGATTGTAAGTAGCATAACTTCCAAGATTTCCTAATGACGTATCATAAAGTTGCATAGTCAGAAGGTGAATATCTTAAAGCACCAGAGAGTAACGAATACTACACCCCTCCTGATTCCAATTCTGGTTTTTGAGTATCGACTCCACGTCAAGCACTGCATTATAGCTTTACAGATAGTCCTATGCAGGCCATATAATGACCCTTTTAAATGCCTATTTTATCCACACCTGTGGCTCTTAGAACTTGCCTAAATAATCACAGTAAGTGACGAAGCCAGAACGTGAACCCAAGGCTGTTTGCCCTGAACATACCAGGTTTTTTTATGACTCCACTGTTAACCTGAGTATGTCTCCTGCCAGGAGGTCCCCAGCCCTGCCGTGCTCCCTGTGCTTTTCTTCATTCTGTAAAATCACTATGGTAACTGCACCTGTTCTCATAGGGTTGCCGTAGAGATTGAATGAAATGTATGCAAAGCACTTAGCATAGAATCTGGTGTTTGATAAATGTCAGCTTTCATCATCCTCATCCTCATCACTGTTAGTGAATGATCATCATGGGGGCAATAGAGTGATGGACGAAGGGGGAAAATCTAAAGGCAGAAGACAGGAGGTCATTGCTAGAGCTGAAATGAGAGTATGAGAGTCTGAACTAAGGGAGTCATGGGGGCCATGGAGAAGAGAACTGAGTGGGTGTATGGGGTAGGAGGGGTAGGGAAAGAGGAATATTAAGCCCTCAGTTTGTATCTTAGGTGACTAAGAACAGCAACAGGTTTGTTGGAAAGACTTGGTGCCTATGGGATATTGGAGTTGTAGTGGTCGCGCCAGCTTGGAAATAGGGAATTAGCAAGTTATGGCACTTATGGGGCTATGGGATTGGAAGAGCCAGCTCAGACGGATTGTGGGATGTGCAAAGATCCAGGAAGAGAGGCCCAGAGAACATCAGCATTAAGGGACAGGAAAGAAAAGGACCCCACGGAGGAGAGAGAGTAGAGAGGGTAGATGATAGGAGGCGCAGGGTTTGAACATCCAAGAGAATACAGCGTGTGAAGAAAGAAGGAAGACCGAACGAGGCAGAGATCTGATGGGATTAGCACTGCTTATGGGATCTGGCCACTAGGATCATGTCAGGACCTGGCAGGAGCGGTTCCAGTGGCCTGAGGCCAGCTAAGGACAGACTACAGTGAGTTGAGGAGCAAACTGGAAATAAGAGGAAAAGAAACATAATTTCTTTCCAGGAGCCTTGCTGTGCAGGAAAGGAGACACGTTTGTCAGCAAGGAGGTGGAACAGAGCTCTGATCATGATGGCGGTTTCGAGGAACTGCTTGTTTGGCAGCTACGACTAACGCATTTCTTACAGTGTTATTGGTTCATAAGTCTGGCCTCTGAACTTCTTGTCCCTGATGTCTGTCACAGCTCTGTGCGTGGGAGGCTCTCAGTAAGTGTGTGCTCTTGAACCATCAAGTGTCAAACAGCATTATTATAGAGGTGAGAATTTATACAGTGAACACAGCAGTTTGTACAGTTTTTAACACTACTGAATTCTGCATAAACACAATTGCCTAATTTGACCTTTCTTTTAGCCCCGAGTACCCGTTTCTAAATCACTAATCAGCCCTTTACTACAAAAGGATTTTGAAAGGAAGTCCACGGCAGTGATCACATTCAGTGACAGCTTCGAAACATTGCTCTGGCCCCTCCTCCTCAGCAGACCCTGCATGCTTACTGTGACAAAAATCCTAGGGAAGATTATATAATAATAACCTTGGCAAATATCATGTCCTCCATTTTACGGACAGGGACACTGACTTAGGGAGCCTAACTAACCTATCCACAATCACAAGGCTACTGAGTGACGAAATGGGGAGTGGGGGGATATGTGAGATCCTAAAAGCCACGTGCTGAACAGTTAGTAGGCTGCTGGGAGAGAGTTGCTAAGGAAAAATGGACAGCAAATTCATTATTTTGGCTTATTATTTTTGAAGTACCTTGTGAGCTGCGAATTTTTAGGCTGGAGCCAATAGCTAGCACTGTTTAAATCAGCAACAGTGAACCTCTAGGAAATCCACCATCTCTATTAACCTGATTAACTTTTAAATGATTGTTAATGCGTAAGAAATGAATTTCAGAAATTTAAAAAAGATTTTCCAGGAATACTGATTACAAAATTAGAAAATATTCTTTTAATTCTTATTCTCAGATTTTCTTCATTTATATAAATTGTCATTATTAATTTAAGAAGATGAGCCTAGAGCTTTTTGAGAGCAAGTTGGTCTTAGAATCCCAACTACTGAAGAAAGGTGTTCTTGATGACGTGGAATGCTTCTCTTTCTCTGAGCCCTGGTCTGACTTCTAAAAGCAGGTGACCTTGGTTGGCCTTCATAGTGGCCTTGTATGACAGGATTCAGGGCAAATATGGAAAAGAAAATTGGACAAGATATTCAAAGAACAAGTTGTACTCATCTAGAATGCCCAGAAATTACCTTGTGGGTCCTCTAATTTTTCAGGAAAACTTTCATTGCATGATAGTTTTTCAATTGGTTTAATTATGCTTTCCTCTGAAGAGAAGGCAAGTGGAAAGAATGAATAAGAAGAATGTTTTAGGAAAAGCAGAGAAACAATGGTTAGATGATTAATGAAAAAATCAGGAAGAACCCTTAACACGAGAAACAGTTCTCACGTGTGGTCACAGCTTTCATTTGACGCCAGCCAGTTATATATTCCCCCGAGACACAAAGTCATAGTGTGATCATTTAAACTCAGTTGTACTTAACCAGCTAGTTCAGTGAATATTATTTTAAAATAGTGGAAAAATAAGTAAATTACAGTGCTGCAGTGTTTGATACCTCAGCACTATTAAATAGATAAATTGAGTCCTCAGAGCATCTGGAAAACTTAAAACGTCCAGTGTGTGTTAATGTCACATCAGAATATCCCAGGAGACTACTCACTTGCTACATCAGTGATCTCAGATTTTTTTGGGATCCAGTACTATCTATCTATCTATCTATCTATCTATCTATCTATCTATCTATATCTATCCATCCATCTATGTATCTATATTTTTAAAAGAACTCTTCACACACTTTAAACTGATCTGTAAAATTTTTCATTGTAAGTTTTATAGTTTGTAAGGTTGTCATTTGTGGCATATTATAATTATAAACACTTAAAACTATTACATGTCTACTTTAAGCAATGGAATCTAAATACCATGGTGGTTTTATGCCTACCAATACTGACTTACAAAATACATGAATATATTCCTTTTTAACAGTTGGAAATTTCACAGTAATCTCATTTCTCTCTAAAATTTTATTTTCATTCATGTCAGCTCCCAAATTTTATCCAAATATAATTTTAGGCTTAAAAGTCTTTAAGTTGACCACTGAAAAAGTATGTATAAATTGAAACCTTTAAAGAAATTTCTTATAACTATAAGTATGCTAAAATACTTTTTCCCCCTAGATTAAGTTAGTTATAATTACAGCAATTTATTATATATAATTAATCAAAAAAGATGAATACTATAAATTTTGATTACTGAACATTAAAAGGCATTGCTTTTTGGAGAAATTCACTGAGAAAGATGGCACCTTTTTTTTTTTTTAAAGATTTTATTTATTTATTTGACAGAGATAGAGATAGCCAGCGAGAGAGGGAACACAAGCAAGGGGAGTGGGAGAGGAAGAAGCAGGGTCATAGGGGAGGAGCCTGATGTGGGGCTTAACCGCTGTGCCACCCAGGCGCCCTGAGAAAGATGGCACCTTTTCAAGCTGTCCATGTATCCACAAGTGAGTATTGCTTATTGCTAAAATCAGGTTTCAGCCCCAATTCTATCCCTTTTTCTCTTGCTCCTTGTTGGAGATGGAAGCACTGAGAAACCTTGTTTAATGTAAACAGATAGTTGGGAATGAAAGGTGTTCCATTACAGCTTTGTCACAGCAGTCTTTGAACTCTACTCAGAGTTCTAGACCAAAAATCAGACAGGGAGTCTGAAAATGAGTTTTCATTATCTGTAGCTAATAATTCAATGAGGCTCTCCTTCAGTTTTTTGAAGGCTAAGAACTGGAAACCACTTAAACAGGATTTGTTCCCCAATCATCAGAGTTACTCCCTTTCTCAACATTGATCCCAACATATGAAACTGTCTCTGAGTGGCACCCCCGAGATTTTTATACTTTGGGGGAAACAGGAAGCACACCCTAGTAAACAGAATTTGCCTTTTCTTTTGTAAAGTAGGAGAACAGAGACCCATTGCTCAGGGAGATGCATTTTTTAGGGCAGAATCCATATGGAAGTCGAGATCTGGCAAATGATTGCCTTAAAATAATCTGTGCTCAAGTACCAGTTAGAGAACTTTGGTGTAACCCCCAGAGTTATATCAGCTGGAAGAAGGCAGCTGCAATGTAGTCAAAAATAAAAATCTGCATTAGGAAAACAATGTAAATTTATACTTTAAATGTATTTTTGCTTTACCTGCATTACTCCTTTTGAAAGCAAGTCCTGCCCCCATGGGTCCCAATGACTTAGGAAATAACTGATTACTCCAAGTATGTGGGTTTATGTCCTTTCCACTGGCTACCAAGGACACATTCTTGGGATTTACACCTTCAAAGAGCAAAATAATCATTTCAGAGGTTAGTGTGTGACCATTAACTTGAAGGAAAAATATATAATCCATTCAAAGGAAGACCAGAAATAACATGGAGGAGGAGAATGGAAATAAATTTATGTTGCAATGTAGCAGATGTTAGCTTTACCCTGGAATACTTTCAACATCTGGAATCCTCAGAGTGTATTTTATAAACATAAGATGTTTTCTATCATACAAGTAATAATATAAACACTGGACATTCCTTGCTAAATGTCTTGTAAAAATTGAGGTGGTACCCAAATTTTCTTCAAAAAGTTATCTCCTTGTCATTTACTTGTTTTCAGTATGAACTCTGTACCAGACCCTTGAGGAACACTTAGTGTGACCAGGAAGACAGACATGTGACCAAGAACTTAGGGGAACTGAGAGTTTGGAAGTAGATGTGTCAAGATCTATCTGCAAAGCTTATTTGTATATAAGACATAGTAAAATCTAAACACGGTATTTTTGATTTCCTGAAATATGTGAAACGTGGAGTCAACGTGGACTTTGGTACTAGTGGTCAAAGGATGGTGTTTTAACTTATTTTTTAAGAGATTTGAAAACTTCCTGAACTTGCTTTCTTTATACTGACAATAAATTGGATGCAACATATGGGACGGTGAAGACATCACACAGTCTAAGCCTCTGGGTTGTACATGGAGTGTTCTCTTTAGCTCATACAAGGAAAATCCTCACTGAGGACTACCATTAATGTAGGAAGTTAGCGACTCTTTCCAGGTGGGATGAGCTCTTGCCTTTCACAGAGTGAACTCCTTAGTAAAGTTTCCCATTTATGAGACATATAATAACATCCCTTGTTTTGAAGCCAGAAAAAAGCCAGGTTGTTTTGTCAAGATTACTGGTCACCAGTTCTCTAATGAAACACTCCTCCAGGTAAATAATTTCCCTTTTTTATGGGATAAAGCTCCTTATGGATTTCGGTTTCTGATAAAATATTTACAAATTGAACTATAGAAGGCAATTACCTGACAAGAAGATGCACTTACTGAAGAAGATAGCAATAATGCATGAAAAAATCATCACCAAAAAAAAAAAAAAAAAAAATCCTTGACACCCCCCCCCCAAAGAAATGGCAAGGTAGGGGGACAAACTAAAACTTGCCTTAAATGAACTGTTTTTATAAGTGTAATTCAACAAAGAATGGGCTCTTGAGTACCTAAATTATTTCGTTAATCCAGTTAGCCTTGTGATATCCCTAAATAGGTTTTTAAAAGTAAATATATCTATTAGCAAAGATAATTGCTTTAATTATGTCTTTTTAAAGATTCCAGATTTCTTCGAAATAGACACAATCCAGACTGTTAAGTCATTTACATATTAGTTTACAAGCTTTTACTGGGCACCTTCTATGTAGCAAACACTGTGATAGATAGAGGTAGACATGACTATACCATCATCCCTTGCCTCGGAGGAGATTAAATCAGTTAGCAAATATTTACTGAGCACCTATCACGTGCCAGGAAGTGTGTGTGGCATTGGACAAAAAATGGTGAACACAACAGACTAGTTTCTACTCTTGGCTCTTATAATCTACTTTAATGGGAAGGGAGACATTAAGTTTAGTGGTGTGTAAATTGTTCAAAAGAATCTGGTGCTGAGGGGGCAGGCAAATAACAGAAGCAACTTTCTTTAAAAGTTCCACTAGTCTTTCTTTAAAAGATAGTAATTTTAAGCTGAACTGTGAATATGATTAGGGGTCAGGAGAGAGTGGGAGGTGTGTTCTTGGGAGAGGCCACAGTGTAGGCCTGGGATCTGAGATGGGGAGTACTGGGAGACGGTCCATGGACAGAGAGAACAGGGACTGGCATAAAATGAGGCTGGAGAGGGGAATAGGGGTCAAATCATGTAGGAATGTGTGTGTCCTGTGAAGAAATTTAAAACACAGTAGGAAAGGCAAGCACAGAAATGACCTAGGACATTGAAGACATGGGGGGGGAGGGGGGAGGAAGCACAGAAGTGATAAATGAGACTCGAGAAGGAGCAGGGTTTCAAAAGTGCTGTGGAGGGAGCCGCTGTCCCCGCCAGCGTGGCGGCATCCGGGGTGCTGGAGCCCTGGTTCTGGGAGCAGGGCGTGAGACCAGAAGGCACCTCCGAGAGATGCCTTGCACTTGCATCGCACACTCTACTTGCAACTACCTTGCTATAATTAAGTACCTAAGGCTTACAGGGTGAGCCGGGAGATGACTGCAGTCCCATTGTAAGTAACAGAAAACAGAATCTCAAAGTCTTGCTCCAGTACACAGCCGGTCAGTAGCAGGTCAATAACTATGACTCTTGCGTTTCTCTCCCTGAAGGCCAGTGTCACAGATCTGCCAATTCTTGTAGTATAATGTCATGCTGCCCTGAAAGTATATGGTACATTTCTAGAGCTCCTATGATCCTAAAGGTTGATGCTTAATAAGACCTTTTATGCTTGGCTTTATGGTAAAAAAAAAAAAAAAAAAAAAGAGGGCTGCCAAAGATATTATTATTATTTTTTATTAATGAAGATACTCAATTATAAAAATAACTTTGGATCACAAATATCAAG
This sequence comes from Ursus maritimus, assembly GCF_017311325.1. Classification (NCBI taxonomy): domain Eukaryota; kingdom Metazoa; phylum Chordata; class Mammalia; order Carnivora; family Ursidae; genus Ursus; species Ursus maritimus. The sequence continues at coordinate 21,995,796 of NW_024425564.1, forward strand.
GATCACTTATTACAGTTTCTATCCTCTGTAGTTGCTGGCTCATGATAGGTGCTCAATAAATGTTTGTCCAGGTGACTGAACTGAGCTCAATTTTAGTTTCAAATCTCATCCAGCTGTAGAGGGGCATCCTCAAGACAAAAAATGCCCACAGGGGAGCAGTAAGACTCAAGTTTAGATTTCATGCAATTCTTAATTTCAAGTCTATTTATTAAGTTTCAATTACAGCTAAGCTTCTGACCCACAGTAATTTGCAGAATCTGTTAGCTCTCTCTCATTAAAAAGGAAATGACCAGACCAGTCTCAGATACCCTAAAATATGTCCCAGAAAACCACATTACGGAGCAGAAATATGAAAACAGGGTGGATCCTGGTTTTGGATCCATTTATCCTAACAAAAATTTACAGTTGCCTTTCCCACCACCAGAGGGCTCCCTTGTATAGATAAGAAAATACCAACTTCCTACCTGATTTCCTTTTCCTTTTCCTTTTCCTTTTCCTTTTCCTTTTCCTTTTCCTTTTCCTTTCCTTCAGGGTAAAGTATCCCTTTTAAATCTGTGTTCTGGGAACTTTGCCACATCCTCTGCTTTGCAGTTAGAGCAGAACTCCCTCATGGTATCAACACCAACATTTACAAACCTACAGGTATCTAGATAGAGATTATAAGGCAGGTATCTTTGCTGCTTTCAAAGTGCCCCCATCTCTTATGATCTTAATTCCAAATCTCCTCACCTTCCTAAGGACTTCAGTCCCTCCTGTGTCCTCCTCCTCTCCTGCATGACTAATCCCTCCCTCTGTAAGCGATCATTCCTGACCACATGTAGATGAGCTCCAAAGACCCCCCAGAATCCCCATCATTGAAGTGCTCCCTGAGCCCACTCCAGTATGCTGTTTCTAATCTCCTCTTCACAGCAGAACATGTCCACCAAGTAGTTTGCCTTTTCAGTCCCTAATTTCTCACTTCTCATCGCTTTTCAACCTACTCCAGCCTAGTTCTCCCTCACCATTCCAGACTGAAACTGCATTCCCAGGGACATCAGGGACCTCTCCACTGTCGGATTTTATCAGGCGTTTCCCTTCATATAACTGCTCAGCAGTAAACTCTTTCAGGTAAACTCTCCCTTCTTGGCCTCTGCAAACCACCTGTGCCTGGTCTCCCCCTCTTCTGCCTGGCTCCTTCCTTTCCTCTTGCTCAGCTCCCTCTTCTGCCACTACCGTGGTTCCCACTCAATCTCTCTGGAGGTGATCCTACTCAATCCATGGACTTACATACTGTCCGGGAGTCTCTGAGGCCTCCTGTATCTGTTCTCCTTGGCCCAGGTCCCTCCTCGGCGTGTCTGGCTCTTCCCTCCTTCCGCTCGCGTGGCCTCTCCACGCTGGCATGTTTCACAAGCATCTCAAATACAACAGCCCCCACACAGGACTGTCTACCTCTATACCACCCAATCCTGTGCCTCCTCAGTCTTCCCCCTCTCAGAGCACAGCACCACTATCCAGCTCGGATTCAAGCTCCAAATTCGCTTTTCCCTTATTTTCTACCAACATCCATTAGCAAGTCCACTTCCAAAATCTATCAAGAGCCCAGCTCCCTCGAGGTCATCATCATCTTTCCCCTGGAGGACTGTGGTAGCTTTCAGCTGGCCTCCCTGCTTCTAGCCTTGCCCTGCTTCAATCCATCCTTTGCACAGTCTTTTTAACACATGTGTTGTATGTCACTCGTCTCCTGAGGTTCCTTCAAAGGCCTCCATCGGACCCGGAATGAACCCCAAATTCCTTCCCCTGCCCTCAAGGTGCTGCCTCATCTGAACCCTGCTGGCTCTCCCCCTCCTCCCCTCTCACTCCTCTCCCCTAAGGCCTTTAAGCTCCAAATATGCAGCCTGTTGATCTACTTCTCAAGCCAGTGTCTTTCCCTCCGCCTGAAACATCTTTTCTCAGCTCTCCACTTGACTGCCTCCTCCTTATCCTTCTGGTATCAGGTCAAAGGTGAGGGCATTGAGGAGTGCCCCCCGCAGCCACACTCTAGGTCATCTCTCTGCTTCCACAGCACTCATCACCACCTGTGAATTTGCCTTTTCTCTCTCCACTAGAACACAAGCTCCCGGAGAGCAGGGACCTTTTGTGTCTTGTTCAGAGCTGTATAGATATCTCAGTGCCTAGGTCATTAAGTACCTAGCACATAGTAAGCACTTAATATGTATTACTGAATGAATGAATAAAATGGAGGAATCAACAGCATGCACAGATGAATGTGTACACTATCCATGGGTCCCATGATGTCTTCCCCTTCCTTCTGCACGGAGACATGCTGCTCATCCGTTACAGACCAGCTGGGTCACCTCCTCTATAAAGGCTAAAACAAAACAAACATTGAATCCACACATCTCCAAATACCCAGGGATAACTTCATGCCAATCCCTTCCATTTCCCTGGGATAGGACAATATCTTCCTTCTTACTACTGGACAGAGAAGTGTAGTCTGAAAGCCTGGCTCTGTTCTCCCTGCATTTATCTCAACTTCTTCAACACGTGTGGCTAAACCTGCGCAGCCGCTGTGCCTCCTGTTTCCTCTCCAAGTTATTTTTACAGCCCTGTAATTTCATTTTTTCCCTTCAATTACTGATAATAGGAGTCGATCTCTACTGGATTCGTAGAACTGAAATTTGTATGGTTGCCTAAAAGGTATACGGAAAGATGTTACGCAGCAATCTCTTGCTAACAATCCAGTTTCAGCCTTGTCTCTTGTCTTCCTTATCTCTCCTTCCCAAACTCCTGGGAGATGAAAACCATGGCTTGCTTCTGGAGACTTCCTCACATGAACCCAGTGGCCTGTTCACTACATTCAGAAAGCTGCAAACGGCCATGCCCACAAAAGAAAAATTTCTTCTCTCCCTCTTTTTGGACTAAAGATATATCTGTATAGATACACAGTTACTTAAAAATTGATTCCCTTTTAGACTCAATTGAATTTAAACTTTTCTTTTTAAAGTGGATTTTGAGGAGAAAATGCTGCTTGCAGGCACATCATAAACTCCCCACCATCTGTCTAGATTTTTCTTCTAAGCTGCAGGTTCATATATTCAGTTGTCTTCGATAGATCAACTCAGATGTTTGCTAGGCATCCCAACCTCAACTCCCATTTCTCCAACTTCCATACCTCCTATCCTCTCCTAATCTTCCCTTTCTCAGTGAAAGTCACCACCATCCCCCCAGTCATCGCCAAGTCAAAAACCCAGAAGCCAACACTAATTCCTTCTTTATCATCATCCATGCTGATCTATCAGCACCTGTTTTTCCACTATTGAAATACACTGAAACTTAACCCATTTCTGTCTCCACGTTCACCACTCTGGAGGAAGCCACTACGCTCTCTATCCAGACATATGCAATGGGCTCTTGACCAGCCTCTTTGACCCTCTTGGGCACCTAGTATGCTCTACCCACCATGATCTTTCAAAAACATAATCTAGATCATTTAGGAAACAGTGTACAATCTCACATTTTATGAAATGGTGTGATGGGGGTGCAGAATTATTTTAACAAAATTTAGCACTTACTTAAAGACATAGCTTGGTGGGCGAGAGTGGTATTTTTTGAAGCCTATTCTCATCTTGATTTTTGACTAGGCATTTCTTGAGCAGACTTCACAGAGGCAGGAGACTCGGAAAAGTCCTTGGGAACCAGTACTGACAAGGCGAGCCAGCAAAGAGCACCGTGATTACACTTTTTATCTTACTGGTGCCCTTCCTGCAAAGATTCCAGGACACTTGAGCCTGACCTCTATCCTAGTTGGCGGTAAACATTTTATTTTCTCTGCTTACCTGGAAGGTATCTTGATTGCTTCAAGTAGTACTGTTTAGCTGTTGAGGCAGTCGACAGTTCAGAATCAGATTTTAGGGAAAAAGCAGCAGGTAAGCTCTTGTTTTCCCCAGCTGAGTAGTTGGAGCCTGAGGGTACGGACTCTGGAAGCCTTAAAAGTCAACATAAGGCAGCATTATGATGTGAAAAAATGTGAAGATAATAGCTACTGTGTTCTCACCCACCCCCTGGTCATCTTTTCAAGGGCAAGGTCACCTCACTTAAGTGTTTTCCATCAGAGTCCTTTTGCTGATAGGGACACTACATGACAACTTCTCCCCCAACAGATACTGGGCTGTCCACACAATCATTTTTAATACTAGACATTATGTGACAGAAAGTTTATAACTGAGCAGCAAATTGCCTGTGTATAATGTTTCTATCTTTCCCACCACTGCTACAGTTGTGGATTAATAACGGGGGAAGACGGCACATTGAAAGGGAAGACAATCATAGCCACCTTAACTGTCTGCGAAAGTAATGTCTGATCAGTGAGGTGGTCTGGGACCCCCTTAGAGACCGACACTGACTTGGTTGGCCCTTTGAACTTTTGGCTACCCCAGCCTGCTCTGGGGTAGCCCTAGACACAGGTAGGACCCTTTCATTAGAAACAGCCTCACCCATTTCTGGCTTCTTTCCCTCTCCCTCATTCCACCGTAGTCCTACCAACTGCTGAAATCCTACCCGTTTTCAAAACTGCTCATTCCAAAAACACTTTGCTCTCCTCCTCAAAGTGATTTGCCCATAAACAGAACTCTTGGGCTCCTACAGCTCCTTCATTAGCAGAACTGAATACACGCTCTGTTCTTGTGTTACTTGAAGGTCTTACTTTGGCTGCTGTACATTTGGTGGGATGAAGACAGACTACATTCTGTTCATACCTTTGCTTAATACCATCTAGGTATTTAGTAATTGTCTACCGGGCATGCATACAAGCATAAATCTTTTGTTCGTTAAAAAAAAAAAAGACAAACTAATAAGTGGAAGTTTTGCACTTTAGTATTTGATCTGTTGTATTCTTTATGAGCAGCCTAGGCTGCCTGAGAAACTGAGCAGAGACTAGCAGAGTGCACTCTGTTCACCACGTATTTGAGTTCCTATTGCTTAAGAAACAATAGTTTCTTAAGAAAAAAATCAGTTTCACAGAACATTCGTGTGATACAGAAGAGAGGCAGAGGTACAGATAGTTTTGAATTAGGCCTCATCTGATTTTAGGCAGCCTATTTATCTGACCTATCTGACTCTCAGTATTCTACACTATTTTTAATTTATAAATTAGAATTTAGGTAAGTGCTTAATAAGTGGGAGTATATCAATAATTATTATTATTATGGCTAAATTGTATAAAGCCATTTGAAGATACCAAAAAATAAAAATGGAACAAATATACAGTAAGAATTCATTATCATACAGTTTTTCTAAAGGATTTCAAGAGAAATGGAATAATTGATATTGAAGAAATTTACCAATTGTTCCCTTGCCCGAATTAAGTATATAGACTACAAACTTGATTTTAACTGTAGATTTTGATTCAAATCTCTTCCATCTAAAACACATGATAAAATGCAGCTGGAATTAGGTTGACATGGGTTTTAAAAAAAACTTTTCAAGTTGTCTACATAGTACACCGATGCAGATGCAAAGAATTGTTTAAAAAAAAAAGCAACTATGTAGTTCTCTACATATCTTTAAGGTGACATCTATAATTTTTATCACAAATTAAATCATTTTATTTCTTGTTTCTTAATAGATAGAAAACAGTAAATAATTGATAAGATGAAATATGAGGATTAACTACAATTAGAATATTTCATGGTATGACTTGATAAAGTAAGTTTTAACCACTTTATTCCATAAAACACTGAATCTTCAAAAAATTATGTACGACATATATCCATGGGTTTTGAAAAAAATCAGTTTCACAGAACATTCTACTACATTTAGAAGAATAAGCATCATTAGGCTCTGGTGCTTTAGTGGTTCTGAATCCCCGTGCTTTCCAACACCGGCTACCATGGCCTGTTTCTAATGTGGGGTTTTCTTTCCCCTAAGAGAAATATGTATAGGGCAACAAAGGCTTCTGAGCCGAAGATGGCAGTCTTGTGACTTCTCCCTGTGTTTGGCATCTCAAAGGTGGTTACACGTTTATGCCACTCCAGATTTGAAAATGCTGCGAGGTGTGTGACTTTCTGGCATAAAATAGGAGGGGGATTAAGCATGTTTGTTCTAAAGTTCATGTGCTTTCGGGAAGAGTACCTATGGAACTTGAGGATCTGGAAACCTATTGACTAAGAATTATCCAAGCAGAAGACCTCCTAACAAAATCTTCCATGTACTTCAGAGACATGTGTGCCCCAAAGTAAATGCCAGATAACTATTAGATAAAACTCCCTGCCTCCTGCCAATACTTTTCTCCCTCTTTTGTTCCAAAGAGGGGGAAAAAAAAAGACAATATTTTTCCAAACTTTTGTTTATAAAATTTAACCCACCCTCACTTCAAAGTTGTATAGTGCACTAATGATGACTTATAAAAGAAAAGGACTGCCGGAGATATGAAACTTCCAGAAAAAGTTTAGGAAATGATCAAAAAAGGTTAGAATAGCAAACAAATTAGCGAATCTGAACACCATCAGAGGAAACCATTACCTTTGTAGATTGTGCTTCGCTTTTCTTCAAATAGGCATGCGGATTTCAAATGGGAACGATGGTGATCATAATTCAGTAGGGCACACTAAAAACTTCACAAGAACCGCCCCCCCCAACACACACATGCAATGCAACACTCAGCCATTAATACAGAGAATCATTACTGTGAGAAGTCAAGAATCTTACCTTCCCAGAGGTATGCAGAGAGATCTGCGGTGTGTGGAAGAAAACAATAGTAAGCTACTCATTGTCTTTTAACATCTTCATTCATTTATATGTAATGAGTAATATAAAGTTGATGCATGATAAAAATATATTTTCCTGGAATGTGAAATCTTACCGAAATGGAGAATCTTTTTTCCTCTTTTCTTTGAATGCACTCATGCTTGGCTTCTTGGAATGGGAGGCTCCAAGATCACAGTCCTCAAACTCTTCCCAGCTATCTCCAGACTTGAACACAGTCTGACCCCAACGTCTCCGAGCACTTTTATGACCCAGTGTGCCATTTGGCTTCTGTGGTGAAAAATCAGTCATCATCATCTGTAATCATTTGCTGAATGCCTTTTACGCACAAGCTATTCTATTTGCCACTAAGAGTACCCATTCTCAAGGAGCCTTTCATATAGTTAAGAAGATACATATATATATACATTGAAAAGTATTAACAAAAAACAGGTAGCACATGCTAAAAATATGAAGGGAGTTCAGAGGGAGGAGAGATCTCTGGATTTGGGTTGGGGTGAGACTCGAAAACTTAGGATCAGAATTGACTCCTCATGATCTATAATTCGGAAAACTGTCATGTGTGACTGTGTCTCTTTGGGCAAGTGACTTAACTTCTCAAAGCCTTGGCTTCCTCCTCCTTAAATGGCGATATGCAGTATTTCTCTAATTAGTGTTTTTTTTTTTTAAGATTTTATTTATTTATTTGACAGAGATAGAGACAGCCAGAGAGAGAGGGAACACAGCAGGGGAGTGGGAGAGGAAGAAACAGGCTCATAGCGGAGGAGCCCGATGTGGGACTCGATCCCAGTACGCCGGGATCACGCCCTGAGCCGAAGGCAGACGCTTTAACGACTGTGATACCCAGGCGCCCCTCTAATTAGTGTTTCTGAATGCAATAGTAAAATACCTTGAAAGTCCTTAGGATAGGGCCTAACACATAACAAGTTATTAAAGTTAGGTGGTATGGTTGTTATTACTATTATCGTTGTACCAGAGTTTGGAAGAGAACATACAGGAGTACAACTTTTTTTTTTTTAAAGGTTTTATTTATTTATTTGACAGAGATAGAGACAGCCAGCGAGAGAGGGAACACAGGCAGGGGGAATGGGAGAGGAAGAAGCAGGCTCATAGCAGAGGAGCCTGATGTGGGGCTTGATCCCATAACGCTGGGATCACGCCCTGAGCTGAAGGCAGACGCTTAACTGCTGTGCCACCCAGGCGCCCCAGGAGTACAACTTTTTAATAGAAAAGGGCCAGGGGCACCTGGGTAGCTCAGTCAGTGAACGTCCGATTCTTGATCTCAGTTCAGGTCTTGATTTCAGGGTCGTGAGCTCAAGCCCCATGTTCGGCTCCATACTGGGCATGGAGCCTACTTTAAAAAAAGAGAAAAAAAAGGGAAAAAAAAAAGGAAAAAAAAAAAAAAGAAAAGTGCCAGAGTATTTCCCAGGAAGAAAGTGTAGACCTAGCTTATCAAAGTAGATGGTTGGTGCTGGAAATAGTAGAGGACAGGGTTGCAAAGACAGGCTGATGAAAGAGTTTGAAGGCCTCCTGTGTCTGTCTAACGAGTTGCAGTTCTCCTGTGGGCAGTGAAGAACACTGAATGTCTTTGAGCTAAAAAGTGGTGAGATAAAGGCAACATTCTAGAAGGCCAGGCTCTTCAGATAGGAAGCCTCTGCAGTTATACTGGAATGCTCACAAAAGAATACATTTGCTCTTAACAAGGAATAAAAGGCCTGGGCTTTGCCTCTCCCTGAACAGGTCAGAGGAGAGTGTGGTACACACAGCTAGGTGCCCACATAGTAGCCATTCTTCCCGTCTTCCTTACTAATAGATTTGGTTCAGTGCAGCAATATGCCTACTTAAAATACCTGAATTCCCAGCCTCCTTCAGCTATATGTAGCCATGTGACATGATCTAGCTAATGAGTTGTCAGTGTAAGTCTACTGGAGGGACTTCCAGGAGAGCTATTTTTGACTCCCCTGGCATGCCAGTGGCTTTCACTCTTCCCTCTTCTAGAATGCAGAAGCAACCCCAAAGGAGTGGCAGCTAGGAGTGGCCACAGGAATAAGCATGGCAGAACAGGGAGACAGAAGCAGTCTGGTTCCTTCTACAGTCTGCACCAGCCCTGGTTTGGCCCACTACCTGACTTCTTGTTATGTGAGAAAATAACCCGTTATTGTTTGAGCCTCAGTGGTCAGGTTTCCATCATAAGTCACAGAATGTAATCCTAATGCATACAGACAAGGAAGGGCAGGGATGACTTTAAAAGCTTCAGCCTGATTGTTTCAGGATGGTGGCTCTGTTAATAAAAATAAGGAATGAGGAAGACCACCTGACCTGGACCAGACAGTGGTTTTATTCAAATTTATCTGGGGCAGTTTTGGGGCACATAAACTGAAAAATCCAAAAGGTAACTGAAAATCAGGGAATTTGGAAGCAAGGTCAGCGAATACAGCTATGTTTGGGGCAAGAAGATGTTTAAAGAATAGATATGCTATTGCTTGGAGCCCGTGATGCCTTAGTGACGGCTGAGGACAGAAAAGGTGTTTGCCAACCTGTATTATACTATTGTTTTCTTTGCCGGGAAATTAACTCTAGACTAAGGAGAATAAAACAATCTAAGATCCCAGATAAGTAGAGCTAATCAAAGGTCATATTTAGCTGAGTTTGAGCCTCTTACTTCAGTTGAGTTGTTTTGCAGGGTGCTGGTGCTGTATGCGGCCGAGCAACGACAGTTATACCAAGTTGTCCTGTGTGTCTGAGAAGACTGGGAAGGGGCAAATATAAATAATGTTTATGAAGTAGAAGGTGGATTTTTGCAAACTCCACTTTAATACGTTTGGTATAGGATGAGGGCCAAGATTCTAAAATCAGTTATTTAAGGCAAAGTTTTTGAGCACTGAGGGAAAGATGTGGGTAGATCATATAGGCCACTATTTTTTATAAAAAGCAAACAATGAATACATGTAGTCTTTGTGGCCTTCAACAAAGTCGGTGACAGAGTCTTTGATGCTATCAGTGAAGTGACAAAGGACAACAAAGGTGGGTCAGTACTATTACAGACTCAATGTTTATTTCCCCCCAAATTTATACGTTGAAATTTGTACATCCCCCCCCTCAAATTTATCGCCCAAGTCTAATGTGATGCTATTTGGACAAGTGGCCTTTGGGAGGTAACTAGAGTTTGGATGAGGTCATGAGGATGAGACCCTCATGATGGGATTAGTGCCCTCATGAAAGAGACTCCAGAGAGCTTGCTTTTTCTCTCTGCCATGTGAGGGCAAAGCAAGAAGGCACTTTCTACAAACCAGGAAGAAGGCCCTCACTAGGAATCAAATTGGCTAATACTCTGATCTTGGACTTCCCAGCACCTAGAAAATAAATTTCTGGCTAAAAGCCACCCAGTCTATGGTATTTTGTTATAGCGGCCCAAGCAGACGAAGTACATTGTTCAGTAGTCTGACCAAGAGTACTCTCGGTGGATCGGTGGCGTTCTACAAGAGGGTCCTGGTGGCCTGCTCAAGGGCTCACTGCCATTCTGTTCATCATGAAGGTGCGGGAGGAAAAAAGCAAATGAACAGCTAAAGCAATGCATAGTTAGTGACATGCTAGGCAAAAACGGTTAAACTGACCAGATAATAATACTTAAGAAATTGGAGAGGTAAAACTAAGGTCTTGCAATTTTTTGAATCCCAGAGATCAAATACACAAGAAAGAAGTAAAGAATACGTGATTTAGCAAAAGCACTTGTGAAAAACAGACTTAGGAATTTTAGTTGACAGAATGTTCAATCCCATCTCTGGAACCTATTAGCTACCTAAAAATTTAGGGCTAGGATATGAGGGTACTTTAACCTAGTGAATGCATACAAGTACATGGCACTTAGTAGATATTCAATAAATATTCATTTCTTTTCTTTTCTTCTCAGTATGAGTCAACATTTGATGTGCCTTCCAAGAAAAAAACAAAAAACCAAACAACAAAAATGTAATCTTTGGTGGCATGAGTGCACATATGGTTCTGGAATGTTGGAGGTGATTCACGTGGTTTATACTCCCTTCCCGTGGTTTGCCTCTGGTTCTGGCAGCCTCATTCTAAATGGAAAGCAGGATGGTGAGGGGACTCAAAGGCTCCTTCCTACACAGGAACCAGGGATCTCTCAGGCATTGGTGAATGATGTCATGTGTGGAGTGGGAGGGAACCAGGGATGTTTCTCCTAGAGAAAAGGGCAGGTGATATAGGGGCTATTTTAAAATATCTGAATGGCTGCTTTTCTCGAAGAGTGATTCACTTTTATTAAAAGCTACAGAAGGGGCACCTGGGTGGCTCAGTCAGTTAAGCGGCTGCCTTTGGCTCAGGTCATGATCTCAGGGTCCTGGGATCGAATCCCGCATCAGGCTCTGCTTCTCCCTCATGCTTGCATGCTCTCTCTCTCTCAAATAAATAAATAAATAAAATCTTTAAAAAAAAAAAAAAAGCTACAGAAAACCAGATTTTAATTCAGTATAAGCAAGAACTTCCGAATAGTCAGAAATGTCCCAAAGAGGGGGCGCCTGGGTGGTGCAGTTGGTTAAGTGTCCAACTCTTGGTGTCGGCTCGGGTAGTGATCTCAAGGTTGTGGAATTGAGCCCGGTGTTGGGCTCCACACTCAGCATGGAGTCTGCTTGAGATTCTCTCTCCCACTGCCCCTCCTGCTCATGTGCTTTCTTTCTCCCTCTAAAATAAATAAATCTTATAAAAAAATAAAGAAAAGAAATGCCCCTAGATGATGTAGACTCCTAGATGTAGTATGGACAATTAATTCATTTGTTCAACAAATAAACTGAGAATTCAACCATGTGCCAGGCACCATTCTGGGTTCAGGGCCCGTACTGATAAACAAACAGACAAACATCCCTGATCTCACGGAGCCTACATTCTATAGGAAGAGTGAGATAATACACAATACACGTAAGAACCAAGTAATTAATAGTATGGTAGAATAGGATTAGTGCTATTGGGAGCAGGGCTGGCTTATATAAGCACGGCAGGAATAGATAAGGAATTAGACAGTATTCGTTGAGATCTCTCGGTCCTTAAAATGCCCACAATGCAAATGCGTTTGGGAGTACACATCTTGAGGAGAGAGCTATTCTGGCCCCTGATGAGCTCCCTGAACCTAACAAAAGAAATAGGAAGAGAAAGTCTTAGACTATGCCTGATACTTAAAAAACCCATTCTGTTCATGTTCTTTAGTATTTAAAAAATAGTATAAAATTACTGTTAAAATCCTTACGATTTAGGATCAGCTCTCGAGTCCCAGATTCTATTAAATTCTTTGAGTTCTTTCACATCTAAATAACTGTTAAAGTCTGTAGCATCCAAACTTTATTACATTCATCTTGGCTGTTTTTCTTTTTATAAACCATATTCGAATTTTAGGTTATCTCTTGCTAAACTCCTGCCAGAGGAAGCAGGGACTTTAACATAAATAATCTTTTATAGCTTCCCCCACATTTTTAGGAATGCCTAGAAAATAAAATCCTAACTGAGCCGAACTGTCGCATCTGAAGTGTTGTTTATGGGCTACTTACAGTTGGCAGGTTTCTGACGATACTTGGAAACAGGGTTTGTGGCTGTTTCTGTTGATTCGGCTGCTTTGGCGCTGGCTGGACACTCACATTCTGTGGCGGCTGGATGGACTGCAGTGGCTGGTGGCTGTTTTTCGGCGGGGGCTGTCTGACACTCTGATCATTTATGTCCGGCAGAGGCTTCGATTCCAGATCACCTATAGATGGCTTTGATTCTAGTGGTTGCACCTGCTTATTTAAAGATTGTTTCGATTCCAGATGATGTGAGGAAGGGCCTAATACTTGACCAACTTGAAAATACGGGTGTTTCAATGCCTACAAAAGCATGGAAATAAGAAGTGGAAAAGGTTACACCTAAATTTATTGTGCATGAACGACTGACTGGCAGTGGGCTCGGCATACAGCACTAGCCTAGATGAACTTCAAAGACTTAGAAAGCATTCAGTTTTCCCCTTATGTGGTACCTTCAAGAAGATAACCAGGAAATAATGATTTAGGAAATAAATTTCATTTAAAAAATAAGGTACAACATAGTAGGAAGAATGTAAAACTCACATGTAATGTCCAGGCAAAGCAACTTTGTTGTATTTAAAGATTCTACATGAAAACAAAATCTAGCTTATAACATTGGCTAAATTTGATGTGATCAATTCAGACTAAAATGCTAGATACTGATCATGGTTTAGAATCCATCCAGTAGGAAATGAGTTAAGAAAACTTTCTGTGTAGTTCATTTTAAATGATTAACTAGAATATTATATAAAATTCAGGGCTACTCTTAGCCTAAGGATAGCTACATACCTACTAGCAATAAAAAAATTCTAAGAAAGGAGATTATAAATGCATATGTGTTAGAGCTAATTATAGCAATATGCCAGCAAAGAGAAGATATTTATGGGAAGACAATATAAAAATAATAAAAAATGATCACTGTTTGGGTTGTAACTAGATCAGTCAGTTGCTGCTGCTGCGTGGAGGTGGTGGGGTTGAGGGGAGGGCCCCTGATGACCGTCTGGTGACACAGTCTACAGTAGTGGTTCTCCACTAGGAGCAGTTAGTCCCCTCTGGAGACATTTTTTTTTATAGTCACAACTTGGGGGTGGGAGGTGCCACTGGCATCTAGGCATGCTGCCAGGGATGCTGCTGAACAGCCTACAATAACAGGATGGCCCTCACAACAAAGACTCATCTGATCCAACTGTCACGAGTGCTAAGGTTGATGAAAATTGGTCTAGAGAATGTCTGAAGCTTTCTGTGCGGCTCAGCTGTGGCTCCTGATCCCTTTACCAGTCATCATATGCCTGGATTAAGGAGGAAAGTTCCCAGTTCTGCAGTTTGTGTTTGTGTGTCTGAGGAGGTAGGAAAGTGTTTGTATTCTGCGATGTCCCCTACCACAACCGACGCATGTGTTAATTACACGGACATTGCTAAGTGGAGCTCTGCAATATAGGCGATTTAAATACATCAGTACCTGACGCACAGAAAGCACTCAATTTCTTAATTAAGTCCTATTAATTAGTATGTCAATACGCCTAAATTAAAAATGTACTGTATTTTGGAGCTAGAACATTTATAAATGTGATTTGCAATTTCAAAACTTCATCTGTAACAATTTTTCCTCTTTAAGATATCAGCTACCATCCTTCAAGAAGAGGTGAGTCTTTAAGAAAGAATTTGTTTTTTCCTGTTTCTTTGGGAAATATTTGATCATTGCATAGAATAAGGATGTATGGAAAGTTCTCAAGAAGAAATTAAAATAATCCCCAATGCCAACACCAGGAAAAAACTGTTGCTCACATTTTGATGTTTTGCTTTTTTGTACTTCTTTCTAGTCATATAAAATATATATATATATATATATTTAAAATAAAATCATATTGTATGTATAATATTCTAGCCTACTTTTAAACTTAGCATTTGGGCTTAAGGATTCTCCAAAATGGTTACTTTATTTTACAAATTCCATTTTTAATGGGGGCAAAGTAGTCTATATTAAGGATATATATACTTCAAATGTTCCCTTAGGAACACTTAGGTCTATACCTCCAATGGGCAGTTTTTAATTAGCTTTGAACATCTGTGGGCATAAATCTTTATCCAGCTTTCGGATTGTTTTCAACGTTCTTGATATACTGCATTGCAAAAATATTTCCCATTACTTAGAGAAATAGCCTTTCAGCTGTTTTTTGTTGCTTTGTTGTTGTTTTTGCATTTTACCATAATGAACAATGGCTGCACATTAAAAAAATATTTTTTGGTAATTTTTATTTCTTTTTCTGATTTTTTAAAAATGTCTTATGCCCACTTATCTTTTTTTAGGTAAGAGTTAAAGACCTTTATTATATTCTTATTACAAAAGTTATTAAGTATTTAGAAACATTAGAAAACACCGTCTCATTTGTTAAAAAGAATTCTTGCTGTTTGTCTTCCAACCTTAAGATTTTTATAAGGGAAAAAAATTTAATTTTTATGTGATCAAATCTGAGTTTTNNNNCCCTACAGAGAACAACTGATGGTTACCAGAGGGGAGGTGGGTAGGGGTGTGGGGGAAATAGGCAATGGGGCGTGAGGAGTGCACTTATCATGATGAAAAAAAAATCCAAGTTTTCCCTTTGTGGTTTCTTCTGCTACTTTTATACTCATCTGTTTCTTAGCTTGAGATTAAATACTCACCTATACTTTCTTTAGTTCTTGATAGTTTAGTTTGTCCTTATTATTTAAACTTTCTGTGATTTACTTGAAAAGTATGATAAGAAATAACCTAAATTTACATTTTTCCTGAGAATTAACTAATTGTGCCAGTGACAGTCCCCCTCCCCCCAATTTGTGATGCCATGTTTACCCACTGCTGACTTACATCTTCTGCAAGTCGGGCTCTCTGTCGGTTCTTATGCTAGTCCCTTCACTGTTGTAATCCTCTCACTTTACAGATTATTTTAATATTTGATTGGGCAAGCTGTTTGCCCCTACCACTGTCCTCCAATTACTTAGTCTTGTTCAAACCTGTCTTGCCTATTCTTTCCCATTTGTTCTTCCACTTCACTTTCAGAAAAATTTCTCAAGTTAAATTTTTAAAAAGCCAAATATTTTTTGGTGCTTTTAATGCTGAATTTATATTTAAATAACAATAAGAATACAAGAAAGCTTATTATCATTTTTTCCATCTAAGCCCTTTGCAAAGACAGCCATGGCATTTTGAAGACTGAGACTTGAGTATCTGTAGATGTCTAAGGGCTGGTCACGAAGGAGCTGAGCGAGGGTGCCACCTGCTGGCCTCTTGTGGGAGCTGGAGAGTGAACAATACTGCAGTCCTACGGAGGCGTGATACCTTTGCGTAGAGTGAACAAGACCCCACCTCTAAATCACAGGAGAGCATAGAAAGTCTCCTATGTTGCACAACTAAAGAGATAACCTTTTAGTACCAGTGACAAGTTTCTTCCTAATTAGCCATCACATGCCTGAATTTTTATCATTACAGAAATTAATTCCTTTCAGCCTCAACCTCATTGGAACCACAAGACACAGAAAACCATTGGAGCAGCTGTTTTCTCAATTCTCCCAGGGATGTTATAGGCCTAGAAATGAGTTTATTATATATTGGATGCCCACGCTTTCAGGCTTAGTTACAGGCTGGTAAAACGCTGGTTGAGAACAGACTTGCTTTAAATGAAAAAATTCCTGGTATTGTAAAATCTCAAAAGCAAACAAACAAACAAACAAACAAAAAAAAAAAACCGAAAAAAACAAAAACCCACTGTACCAGGGGGATTCATCTTACCTGACTTGCTGTTGGTCGCTTCTTTGGATCCCAGTTCAACATTTCAGTCATAAGCTGAATAGCTTCATTACTGGCATTGGGAATAAGAGTTTTTAAATTTATAGGGACACACTGGGGAAAACGGAAGTTCATAGAGGATGCAAGCTGGTACCCTTCTGGCCAGTCACTCTGTTTCAGGAATATATAAGTGGGTGGGACAGGAGAGCAAAAAGAAAATGGTTTTTAGTCATCAATTTGAAAACATAGGTACAATATAAAAATCACTGGTGGTGAAAATTTTAGTGTTGATTCATATAAACAGAGAATGAAATACCAGACCACATCTACAACTCAGTGCTATAAATAGTATAGAAAGAATATTGAACTGAGAGTTAGGGGAAAATGAGAAAGCACTTTTATGAATTTCAAAATATTAAACTCTTGTGCAGTTATCGGATCTTGATGATGATACCCCAGGTGACTTTGATTAAATAAGCACGAGTGGTATACAAAGCAGCTGGTTATTACAAAGACCCTCATTCTGTTAGACATTGCAGCCAGTGCTGAAAACTGCATGTAGCTAGGAAATAACAAATTACGTTAAAGCTTTCATAACTATTTTAACTACAAGGCACATACTAATATAATTAGGATGTAATTACACGTACTTATTAAGTACGTATCAGAAAGTAAGGTCTGGCCAGTAGTTAATTAAGAAGCACTCAGCTCAAGAAATCAAATATCCATGGCAGACGTATATAAAAGGAAACAAGAAAAGGTTAAGAGGAAATGGTCCAGGATATCTGGGATTCAAGAGCTGATGCCAATAAACGTTCATAGAGCATAGTGGGAAAGAGAATATAAGCAAAGATGGCTATGAGGTCATCAGCTGGTCATCAACCCAAAGTTAAATATACAGAATTCTAAATATAATGTTCCCTATAAGTTCTTAAAGGCAAGAACCCTTTTTTCTCCAGTCTTGTGGGGATTCTGGCTTCTCATCCCACTCAATTAAAAAAAAAAAAAAGATGAGAAAAATAACCTTTAAAGCATAAGCCTATTTGAAAATGAAAATATCAGAGAGCTAGGTAAAAGTTATAAATAATCAAAAGTTATAACAACTTCAGGACAAGAGTACTCACTTTTTTGGGAGTCCCTAAAACTTGGCAAATTTTAAAGATTTCATCGACCTCACTTGTCCCTGGGAAAAGTGGTCTTAATGTATATAGTTCAGCCATTATGCTCCCAACAGCCCACACATCAATGGGAGAGCTATAAACTGAAGATCTTAATAAAACTTCAGGGGCACGATACCTATGAAAATAGAAAACAAAACAAAACAGGCCGTTTTGGTTGGAGTTGGAAAGATGGAGAGGGGGTGGGCTTCGGTCATGCATTTCAATCAAGGAACCAGTATTAAGTGCCTTCTATGTGTCCGGCATTTGTACAGCATACTGGGGCTCAGTCGGACATAACACATTTTCCCTGACCACACATGGTGGAACTCGAGGCACATATACATGAAATGTCCAAGTGGCCTAAGTTAGGAACTCAAATGGATAAATATGGAAATTAAGTACTATAAGACAGGGTTGGGGGAGCTCTGAACGGCAGCAGAGATATTCTGAAGGAGAAGAGTTGTATAATTTTACAAAGCATTATATCCATGATATATTTATATGAAGGATAGAAAACAAAATTAACAAAGATTATCCCTAAGTAGTGGGGTTTTCTTCTTCTTTTTACTTATCAGATTGAAAGTGCTGATTCCTTCAGTGGACTCAGTTCCTCCAACTGACGATATCTTTAAGGGAGAAAAATACCCTATTTATGAGAGCAAAGGTACCTGGAAAGTAGTCTCAATTCTAACTTTTTTTTCACATTGAAATGTGTAGATTTATCAGCCCAAATATTTCATAGTACTGTCTTTTTGCTTCTGAGTACCTTTCTTTGACAGGTTTATTGAGATATAATTCGAATAACATACAACTCATCCATTTAAAAGTGTATGACTCAGCGGCTTTAAGTATATTCATGGAGTGTGTAATCCATTATCCCAGTCAATTTTGAACATTTTCATTGCCCCAAAAAGAAACATCACACCTCTCCAATATCCCTGTATCCCCAGCGCTAGTCTGCTTTCTGTCTGTAGAGATTTGCCAATTGTGTGTACTTCATACCAGTGGAACTATATTCTATCCAGTCCTCGTGGACTGGCTTCTTTCACTTAACATGTCTACAGGTTTAAACAAGTTGTAGCACCTCTCAGTACTTCATTCTTTTTACTGCCAAATAATATTCCATTATATGGCACACTTTAGTTATCCATTCATCAGTGGATGGGCATTTGGGTTGTTTCCAGTTTTTGGCTATTTTAAGTAATGCTGTTCTGAACATTCATATACAAGTTTTTGTGTGGATGTGTGCTTTCCTTTCTCTGGGGTGTATATACCAAGGTGTGGAATTGCGGGATCCCATGGTAACTGTATGTTTAACCAACTGAGGAACTGTTGACTCTTCTGTGCCATTTTACATTCACCCCAGCAATGTATGATGAATCCAGTTTCTCCATGTCCTTGCCAATACTTGTTACTATGTTTTGATTTTTTATGAGATAAAATTAATAGTTGTGAATGTCTTGCCAAGTTTAGATGTTGAAAACAAGTCTTCTCAATTTCATTTATAGCATCTAAATTTACCCAGTTGAAAATAGATACTCAACCAAAACTGGAAATGTGCTTCTTTCCCCCTAAAACTCCCCAGTATTTCCCATCTCAGTTAGTCTGGACACCATCCTTCTAGTTGCTCAAGAAACAAAACAAGACAAAAATCCCCATAGAATCTTTGCCTCCTTTATCTTATACCCCACATCTGGTTCATCAGGAAATCATGGCTGCTCTACTTTAAAAATACCACCTCCATGGCCGCCAGATCAAGTCACTGTCATTTCCTGCCAGAATTATTTAACAGCCTGCTACCTGGTCTCCCTACTTCTTCCCTTGCTCTTCTAAAATCTATTTTTAACATAGCAGTGAGAGTGATACTTTTAAGACCTGGCGGATCACATCGCACCTCTTCTCAACATCCTCCAGGGGCTCCCCAGTTCACTCAGATTAACAAGCCACCAGTCCTTACGATGACCTGTAAGGATGACCTGTAAGGACCGATGCGCTCTGGCCACTCCATAAACTCTCCAGCCCCATTTCCTACTACAGCCCTCCTGCTTCATCCTGCTCTCTGCAGAATTCACACATGGCTTTCCTGTCTCAAGACCTCTACACTCAGCATTTTCTCTGCCTGAAAGCTCCTTCTTGCCTTGGCATCTCCTTCTCAGCAAGACCCTCTATTTAAAATATCAGCATGCCCTTTTCCTCCCCTAATCCCCCTAGTTTCTGTCCCTTTCCATATTTTATTTTTCTCCATAATAATGTATCACCACCTGATATATAAATATTCTTGTTTTTATTGGAATGTAATACACATGCAGAAAAATGCACATATCATATGAGGACAGCTTGAAAAGTTGTCATAAACAGAATATAACCATTGACCCAGCACCAAGATCAAGAAACTGGGTGTTATCAGCATCCCAGGAGGCCCCTCTCTTGCACTCTTGCAGTCACTAGTCAAGTAACTGCTACCCTGACTTCTAACAGCAGAGATTCGTTTTCTCTATTTTTGTACTTTGTAGAAATGGAATCATACCATATGTACTTTTTTTCTGTTTGGCCTCTTGCTCTCAGCATTATATCTGTGAGACTTGGTCGTATTGTTGTGTGTAGTTGTAGACCTTTGTTCTCATTGCTGTAAAGCCTCCCACTGGGTGAATATATTATGCGGCATGTAATGGACATTTGGGTAGTTTGCAGTTTGGGACTATTACATGTCTTTCGATGAACACGTGTATGTCTTTCTGTTGGTAACTCATGATGTTTTTAACTTGCTTATCTGTATACAGGATGTTATGTTTCGTTCACTTCTGTGTTCCCCATGCCTGAAATAGTATCTAGTACATAGCAGGTTTCCATAAATGTTTGTTGAATGAATGAACAAATGAATGAAATACCCTTTCCTTCAGAATAATCATGACCCAATCCTTCTGTCTCCACCGAACGCAAAATTCAGTTCTATATTTTGTTTTAAATACTCAATATGGAACCTCCAGAAAGCTATATAATGATCCACTGTAGTAAAACTTCAACATAGACCTACGTCTACCTCTACGGAGTTGCATAACAGTACTCACCATCTGGTAGACACATAATCAGTATATGGTGGCTGTGATCTTAATTCTCTTGCAAGTCCAAAATCAGCAATTTTCACAAGTTCTGGACCCATACAAAGCAAGTTTTCTGGTTTCATATCCCTATGAAAAAAACCTTGGTAATATAGAGAGGAAAAACAATAATTGATCATTATGTTTATACACATTTGACTTCTCAACAAAATATAACCAAGCCTTTCTGTCGTAATTAGGAATGTGAACTTAGGGGTAAAACATATTTACTGTCCAACAAATGATGGAGGTGGGGACCCTGCTTTCAAAATAATTTGGTGAGAAAGTTCACACAGTATATGAGGTCATTAAATATACCTATTTAACACATATTTCTGTTTGTGAATTCAGTAAGTTCAAGCACTGGGCTAGATACTGCCACGTTATGATTATCTCCATTAATTTACACAACAGCTTTAAGAAGGCATTATGGTCACTATTGTGTAGTAAATGAGGAGGTAGAGGCCCAGAGAGAAGGAGCCTAATTAAAGCCTGAGCAAAGCTGCATAATCAGGCTTATGTCACTTATTTGAAAAGTCCGTTAAACAAAAATGGAACTCCACACATTTTACCCAATTCTTTAATGTACAATTATTTTATTTAACAGCCCAGTTCTCCCCTGGTAGCTGCTTTATTGAAAAACCCAATAATTATTATGGTTACTTACCAATTCAGTATGTAACGTAAGTGGTTACTGAAGCTGAAAGGCAGGTCAGTGAATATGAGGCAGAAAAGCCAGCAAGAAGAAGAACATGAAAGCCCTCCTCGTACATTTCTTTCTTTTTTTTTTTTTTTAATGATTTTTTATTATATTATGTTAGTCACCATACAGTACATCCCCGGTTTCCGATGTAAGGCTCGATGATTCATTAGTTGTGTATAACACCCAGTGCACCATGCAATACGTGCCCTCCTTACTACCCATCACCGGTCTATCCCATTCCCCCACCCCCCTCCCCTCTGAAGTCCTCAGTTTGTTTCTCATAGTCCATAGTCTCTCATGTTTCATTCCCCCTTCTGATTACCCCCCCTTTCTTTATCCCTTTCTTCCCCTACTGATCATCCTAGTTCTTATGTTCCATAGATGAGAGAAATCATATGATAGTTGTCTTTCTCTGCTTGACTTATTTCACTTAGCATTATCTCCTCCAGTGCCGTCCATGTTGCAGCAAATGTTGAGAATTCGTTCTTTCTGATAGCTGAGTAATATTCCATTGTATATATGGACCACAACTTCTTAATCCAGTCATCTGTTGAAGGGCATCTCGGCTCCTTCCACGATTTAGCTATTGTGGACATTGCTGCTATGAACATTGGGGTGCATATGGCCCTTCTCTTCACTACGTCTGTATCTTTGGAGTAAATACCCAGTAGTGCAATGGCTGGATCATAGGGTAGCTCAATTTTTAACTTTTTAAGGGACCTCCACACTGTTTTCCAGAGTGGCTGTACCAACTTGCATTCCCACCAACAATGTAGGAGGGATCCCCTTTCTCCACATCCTCTCCAACAATTGTTGTTTCTTGCCTTGTCTATTTTTGCCATTCTAACTGGCGTAAGGTGGTATCTCAGTGTGGTTTTGATTTGAATTTCCTTGATGGCTAATGATTTTGAACATTTTTTCATGTGTCTGTTAGCCATTTGTATGTCTTCATTGGAAAAGTGTCTGTTCATATCTTCTGCCCATTTTTTGATTTGTTTATTTGTTTCTCGTGTATTGAGTTTGAGAAGTTCTTTGTAGATCTTGGATACCAGTCCTTTATCTGTAGTGTCATTTGCAAATACCTCCTCGTACATTTCTAAGGGGGTTCTAAGGCTCACTGGCTGTACACAGATGGCCTGTCTTCTAATGACCTTGCGAGGTGGGAGAATCCAAAGGGGCCTGGTCATCTGTTGTGGGTGATCATCGTGGGGGTTTTCACATAGCTGTAGCCTAAACTTTTTAAGCCAAATTTTAAACCTAAGCTTTTTGATTCCTTCTAAGTCGGTGTGGGCTCTACGTTTGTGAATCTACAATAGTTTTGTACTCAGTTTATTGGGAACTTCATACTCAAACTTGTTGAGATCCATTTCACGAACTTTCAAGGGAGATAGATACACTGCACTTTTGTAACATGAAGACAGGAACAGGAGAACACGTGGTGGTGAGTAAAGTGACATAATCCATAAAACTGTACAGAATGAAACCAACTGCATATTTGTACAGTTGAGGTTTTCCCCATTCTCACTAATATAAATATATCGGTAACTTGGTCCTATCTTAACTAAAATATTAGTTTTGTTTTTTTGACAGGTACTATTTCAAAAGTATTTACTCAAAACATTACATCTAAGATCTTATCCACTATAGCAAGAATAATGTAGCATTTGTAAAAATGTCTATTGTTCTTGGAGTCTGGTGTCCCAAATCACCGTGTCGTCAGCTGTATAACCAACTGTACATTATTCGTATTATTTAGTTGTAGCAGCAATTTTTAACCCCCAAGCTAACTTCTTCCTTCAACCACTTATGCTCTGAAGTTGCTGGTAGTTCATATATACCCAAGGAATCAAAACCAGTTTTATTACTAGCCTAAAAAACATCAATAAATCACAAAGCTGTTTCCAAAAATCAAATAATGCATAATGCTTTTGAATTTTCCACACCACACTTGTTTCTACTGGCATAAATTAACTCAGGCAAATATCACGAGTTACCATGCTGGCCAGTGTTTAAACATGGGTTGAAGATTGGAAATCCATTATGAACATTTAAAATAACTTATATCCTTTGTTTCCATGTAATTAATAAATGACTTTTATCAATGGATTATAGTACGTTATCATAGGCTTTAGACTTTTTATTTTTAACTAACTTCTTCCTTCTTTTTATTTTTTTTTAGTTTAAATTCAATTAGCCAACCTATAGTATATCATTAGTTTCAGGGGTAGAGTTCAATAATTTATCAGTTGTGTGTAACACCCAGTGCTCATCACATCTTGTGCCCTCCTTAATTAGGCTTTAGACTTTTAAAGGACAAAAAAGTGGGATTCAGGAATGTTCTGACAATGCTTATATGGAATAAACGATAAATAGCATTTTTAGAAAATAGATTAATTCCTGTAACAGTTAGAGGTAAAAGGAGACAATATGAAATATGGGATGAAACATGAAAGGACGCTAACGGCGCGGATTCTCGAATGCCTGTGTTCCTAATGCAGCAGTGGTCTGACACACTCTTCCAGTTTAGTATCTCCGCATTTTGGGATTCTGAACAAATGTTTGCCAAACATTTTCATAATAATCACGTTAACTTGTTGGACAAATTATTTTGGTTTGATAGATACATAAAAAACTATAAATAAAGATCACATAAATAAGAAATTCATAAAAAGAGGAATAAGCACTTTCTTTAATTTCACTCAAAGAGTAGAAACAACTAAATGTAAATACTAAGAAAACTATAAAATACCACACTTAAATTCTTTAAATGTGAATAAGTGGTCAGGTGATCAAAGCATTCCAGTCTTTTCCAAAAGAAGGGCATTTTTGTCTGTTTTGTTTTCATTTCCATGGTAAAATCGGGGAATGAGGTTGTAGGATGGGTGTATAATAACTGGGAGTAAAGACTGATGATCGAAGTGTTAACAAATTCTGCTATAGAGAAAGATAGTTATAGATTACAGAAATTCTGTGCTGTATAGCATTATAGAAATTCTAAGTTTTTAAAATAAAAATGTCAGTGTGTGCAGCCCCATATTCCAAATTTATAGTTATTCAATATAACATTATTTAACCGCTTATAATATAATTCCTGTGCATGACCTTAACAGTAATCTAAAGACGTGGGGAAAGGAAATTTAAACCTACCATGTTTATGGATAAATGCCAGCCCCTGCAATATTTGATACATAATATTTCTGATGACCGACTCAGGGAACAGCTTGTTTCTGTGGAGACAGGAACAGATAAACAGTCATGTAGTTCTGTTAACCAACCAACCAAAACAAGAGGGCAGATATTCCTCGTCCCTTGGAGCCCCTGTTGGCTTCATGACAGTGGTCAAAGGTGTGACTTATAGCTTTATAGTTGTTAAAGGTTATACATTTAAAACGTGACAATTAGAATTTTTTGTCTGTTGTGATGTTTGGTAAAAACTCAAATCCAATAATGAATGTATTGCACAAATATTCAAGGGCTACATTTTAAACCATCCTGACAAACTGTAAAGTAAATTGACAAACTGATAACTATCAGACAAGCCACGTGTGCAAATCTGTATCGTGTAGGCTTTAAGAGTGTTAGGGGCAAAACTGCTTCAGTTCTGTGTTGTCTGCTGGTACCATCCAATGGAAATACAGTAAGAGGCACAAATGAGAACCACATGTGTATTTAAATTTTTTCTAGTAGCCACATTAGAAAAGCAAATGAAACATGGGAAATTAGTTTTTAGCAATATATTTTATTTAATATATGCCAGATATTATTTCAAGATGTGATCAATATAAAAATTATTAATGAATTTACTCTTTTGTACCACGCTTTCGAAGTTTGGTGTGTATTTTTATTTTACATTTAAAGCACATCTTAATCCAGACTAGCCACATTTTTAAGACTTCAAGAGTCCCATGTGACTAGTACCTACTGTACTGGACAGAGTGGCTTTATATGGAATTTACATAAAGTCTAAAGTAAGATCCTAATAAGGACTCAATTAAGACAACATTAATTGCTAACATGCCACAAATTAATGTGACCAACACATTAATTTTTTGACCCTGAATTAATCCTTTGACTCTGAAACCATACTGTTTTGGAAGTAATCATTTTAAACTTCAAAAGCTCATCATAATTTCAACATTTTCAAGCATCTTTATTATAACATGATTGATTAGATTAGGGTGTTTATTCAGAATGTTCTCAGCATGTAGAAGATGACTAATTTTTGAATATTGTTAACTATATTATATGCTTATGTAATGTTTTAAAATATCCCACCAAGGGCGCCTGGGTGGCTCAGTTGGTTAAGCGACTGCCTTCGGCTCAGGATATGATCCTAGAGTCCTGGGATGGAGCCCACATTGGGCTCCCTGCTCTGCGGGGCAGCCTGCTTCTCCCTCTCCCTCTGCCTGCCGCTCCCACTGGTTGTGCAATCTCTCTCTCTCTTTCTGTCAAATAAATTTTTAAAAAATCTTAAAAAAAAGAAACAAAAGTAAAATATCCCACCAAATGGGCTGAGAACACACAACAGACAAAGAAAGATAAACACTGGTCTTACATCAAGTTTGAAAATAGTACTGATCACATATTATTGAAATATTTTAAAAACTCATTTTCATAAACTATAATTTTAAAAGAAATGAAATATTTTTATCCTTGCCAACAATTTAAATTTATAAAAAGAATGCTATAAATTAAAGGTACAGTTATAGGATTGGAGCAAAGGTTTATGTATATTGGCCTTCAGTTAAAATAGAAAAAAAGTTTATTTGAATAAAAAAGACTTTTAAATTAATCTTCATCCTCAAAACAATGATCAGGAAGTTAAGCTACCAAAAACAAAGTGTAAAAATACCACTTAACCTCAAATAAGATAAGTGAAACATGCTATAGTCATTTAACAGAACATAATAACTATAGTAACTGTGAAGATGATATGTCAGCAGAATTCTTATGAGTGAATCAATTAAATAAAAAAATGATCACCACTAAAATTGCAACTACATAAAAACAGGCATGGCTGGATCCAAGGGCTAGAAAGAACTCTAGAAAAATAAACACTGATTTGAGGGGTAGAAATTTTCTTTGCTTTTATTTTAACTGCTATTAATGTTATAATGATATCAGCCTGTGGAACCTAATAGGCACTCAATAGGTATTTTTTGAAAGAAGGAAAAATATGATTAAAGAAAAATTCACTCACCATCCCTAAGGATTACCTTGAGTGTGTATGTGTGTATGAAAGAAATATAGATAGCACTCATCATTCCACTGGGAAATTTATTTCTAAAATATTTTAAGATCTTTTGTTGAACAACTCTGGCTTTAAAGCAGGTAAAATGGACATTAATCTCCCACATGTGACCGACAGCTACCACCAAAATATTAACCTTCCCAAGCTCAAGGCAGATGACTGCAGCTCTCCTAAGAGAGATTCTGTTCATGGGTTTAAAATGAAAATATTTCTTTGGGATTGGTAACAGATTAAGTTTTATCATTCACTTAAACTTTCCAGTGAATGAACTTATTAGATCTGTTCATGAAACCTGCACCTCATTCTTTCCTCCCTTTTTTTATTCACCTTTCACAATATGCTTGCGAGAGCAATGAAGGTAATCTCAATTTTGTTCTAGTCCAGCTTTATTAGTTTTAATACTATAGAAAGATTTCGGGGGCACCTGTGTGACTCAGTCGGTTAAGGGTCCGACTCTTGATCTCAGCTCAGCTCTTGACCTCAGGGTCATGAGTTCAAGCCCCATGTTGGGCTCCGCTGGGTGTGGGGCCTACTTAAAAAACAAACAAATAAGCCAAACTATAGATAGATTTTGTTTCAAAAAGTATAGATAGATAGTGTGTGTGTTTACATCAGAAAAAAATGGTGACTATGTCTGGTTCTTCTTCAAGGTTATAAAGGTAACAGCTAATTAATTTAGATCCACCTTTTGGAGTGATAAATCTGTACACTGTAAAGTGTGACATTGAAGGGATCCAAAGAACTCCTAGAGGAGAAAATAAGGAAAACATTATAGTTTTTATAGAATAAAGACATACCTGTCTTTCATTAATTGATAGAGGTTTTCTTTCATATATTCAAATATAAAATAGAGATGGTCATTTTCTCTGATAACTTCTTTTAGTTTAATCACATTGGCATGATTAAGTTTCTTCAGAGACTGTAAACAGCAAATAAGCATTAAAATTCTTAAAGCAAAGTTATAGAATTTGTCAAAATCTCATCAGTCTTTATGATAATTACCTTAAGTGTTCTTCCATTTCTTCTGAATTCATGAATAAATGAAGTTTTAATGTTTATAATATTTTACATGATTAAGAACATCTTAGAACACCAATTTAAAGTAAGCAGTAATTGTTTTAAGTAATGAATGTAAGTACAAAAATAAACCAAGTCAATAATACCTACCAAACATTTCAATCTGTCACTTTTTTTCTCAGTCTATTCAATAGGCCTAAGTTTTTTCTGACTTAACTACGTGAAGTTCTATACAAAGGTATCCAAAGATTTATACAAGTCATACAGCATAAAATAGAAAGAAAAGGTATGTAATAATTAAAAGATGTTTTTCCTTTGATAACATGAATTAAAGCATTCTTTTAAAAGTGGGAGTATACATTCAAATATGAGGGTATAGTTTTTTTCTGTTCTCCACTGACATTCAGATGAGAAATTACTTTACTTAGGAAGATAAAAAATATAAGAAATATAATTATCTTTGAATGCTTCCCACAAAGAACAATCCCTTTAGCTACCATTCTCAGAAATGAGACAGGGTGAAGCAGAGTGAAGGCCTCCTTGGGTTCTTTTCATGTGTAGAATTTTACCTTAACTTCTCTCAAGTTCATACATTCATCCCAGGAATAGAACTTTCTCTTCATTCTGAAATCAAACAAGAAATGTTTAGTTTACAGGGACAGAGGATTTGAAACACAAATTACGCTGTTGGCTTTCTTACTCTAGTATATTCACTTCGGATAAGCTGTGATCTCTCCCTGCTTAAAAGGAAGTCACCTCCCTTCTGTATATTTCAAGGCTGTTTGGTACTGGTTCACGATTATGTTATATCTGAAATTCTGCTTTTAAACACAATGGTGAAAGGATTACCATTAATCTTCCTTTCTGGCAGCCTTCTCATATTTCCCTGATCAGTTTAATTGTGCTTTTCTAAAAGGGCCCCTTCCGAATTTCCTCTTTCTGGAACTTAACAGATAAATATGAAACACTAAGGTGGATAGGGGAAGAAAATCACAAATTTTGGTAGCAAATTTAGTGATATAATTCAGTCTGACAACTTCTGTACCATTACCTCTGCATTAAACAAGCCCATAAAGTTAAGTGATTCAGGTCAACAAAAATTCAGAAGCAATCAAACTTTAGAAATAGCTTTCTTTTTAAAAATTTTTTCTCTTAATTTTCATTGTTTAGTTGACATACAATGTTACATTAGTTTTAGGCATATAACATAGTTGTTCAACAATGATATACAGTATGAAATGCTCCCCAATGATAAGTGTAGTCACCATCTGACATTATTACAGTATTATTAACTATACTCCCTTTGCTCTACTTTTCATCTCTGTGACTTATTTATTTTATAACTAGAAGTTTATACCTCTTAATCCCCTTCACCCATTTCTCTCATCCACCTCCCCCACCCTGCAACCACCAGTTTGTTCCCTATATTTACGAGTCTGTTTTTTCGTTCATTTGTTTTGTTTTCTTTTAGATTCCACATATACATGAAACCACATGGTATTTGTTCTTCTCTGGCTTGTTTCACTTAGCATGGTACTCTCTAGGCCCAGCTATGTTATCATAAAGGGCACAATTTCATTCTTTTTTATAGCTGAGTAATATTCCGTTATATATATATACCAAATCTTCATCATCTTTTTTTTTTAGTTTTTATTTAAGTTACAGTTAGTTAACATATAGTGTATTATTAGTTTCAGGTGTACAATATAGTGATTCAACACTTCCATACGTCACCCGCTGCTCATCACAGCAAGTGCACTCCTTAATCCCCATCACCTGTTTCACCCATCCCCCCACTCACTTCCCCTCTGGTAACCTTCAGTTTGTTCTCTATAGTTAAGAGTCTGTTTCTTGGTTTGCCTCTCCCTCTCTCTCTTTTTTTCCCGTTGCTTTGTTTTATTTCTTAAATTCCACATATGAGTGAAATCATATGTTATTTGTCTTTCTCTGACTTATTTCACTTAGCCCAATATTCTCTAGCTCCACCCATGTCATTGCAAATGGCAAGATTTCATTCTGTTTTATGGCTGAGTAATATTCCTTTATACACACACACCCATCCACACACACACACCCACACACACACACACACACACACATACATACATACATACATACACACATACCACATCTTCTTTATCCATTCATCTATCGGCGGATACTTAAGTTGCTTTCATATCTTGGTTATTGTAAATAATGCTGCAGTAAACATAGGGGTGCATATATCTTGTCAAATTAATGTTTTTAATTTTGGGGGGTTAAATACCCAGTAATGGAATTCCTAGATCATATGTCAGTTCTGTTTTTATTTTTTGAGGAACCCCTGTACTGTCTTCCACAATGGTTGTACCAATTTACATTCCCACCAACAGTGCACAAGGGTTCCCTTTAATCCACATCCTCACCAACACATTATTTCTTATCTTTTTGATTTTAGTTGTTCTGACAAATGTGAGCTGATATCTCATTGTGTACTTGATTTGCATTTCCCTGATGATGAGTGACGCTGAGCATTTTTTCATGTGTCTGTTGGCCATCTGTATTTCTTCGGAAAAATGTCTATTCAGGTCCTCATCCATTTTTTAATTGGGTTATTTTTGTTTTTTTGGTGTTGAGTTGTAAAAGTTCTTTATATATTTTGGATATTAATCCCTCATCAGATATATTATTTGCAAATATCTTCTCCCATTAGAAGGTTGCTTTCTTGCATTTTGTTCTCTATTTTCCCTCTTCCATCCCAATGTTGCCATTAGAATTAATATACCAAAAGTAATAAAGTAATAAAGGTAACAAAATAATTCCACCATAAACACTGCAGATAGAGGTTGTATTTTTTATGAACAAATTTTTAGTCACCATGCAAAATGAGAGACAAGAAAAAAGAGGATTTATGTTCTAAAAAATGTTTCTTCAAGTATAGAAATTACAAAGCTGGATTATGAAAATAAGGACCCTACAGGCACCTGGGTGGCTCAGTCAGTTAAGCATCTGTCTCATGATTTCTGTTCAGGTCATGATCTCAGGGTCATGGGATCTAGCCCCACCTCCGGCTGCATCCTCAGTGGGAGTCTGCTTGAGAGTCTCTCCCTCTCTTTTTGCCTCTTCCCCCTCATTCATGTGCACTCTCTCTCAAATGCGTAAATAAATCTTTAAAAAAAGTTAAAAAAATAAAGACCCCCTTATGCCCTACTGTTTTCATTTAATAGTATAATCTCCTATTGAGATGTTCTAGAAGATTCTCAGGAAGTTTAAAGTTATCTTTATTGATTAAATTATTCAGAGTCCCTACAAGAGTATAATACACAGGGTAAGGAAATGAGTAAAGGAATGGCAGCACAAAGAATCGGCAGCACGCCATGGTAGTTAAGAACGTGGGCTGTGGAACTGCCCTGCTGGATTCAAATCCTTGCTCAGTGACTCACTGTGTGACCTTCTACAGGTTCCCCATTGAACATTCTGTCCCTCAAATTCAGTAGTTACAAAGTAGAAACTGCTGCATATGAAAAGCCTATTGCAAACTGCTTATTAGTTCGGCGCTCAGTAAATACGGGATATTCTTTTTTTTTTTTTTTTTAAGATTTTATTTATTTATTTGACAGAGAGAGAGACAGCCAGCGAAAGAGGGAACACAAGCAGGGGGAGTGGGAGAGGAAGAAGCAGGCTCGCAGTGGAGGAGCCTGCTTTGGGGCTAGATCCCAGATCGCTGGGATCACGCCCTGAGCCTAAGGCAGACGCTTAACGACTGAGCCACCCAGGCGCTCCTGGATGTTCTTGTTTTTACCAGTACCTATGATCAGCTACAATAAGACATGAAGGGCATCACTGCTATTATTTCTAAAATATCCTTAGTGAATCAGAATTTCATTTATACTCATTAAGGTGCTAGAAATTTATGGAGGTTGAAGAAATTGATGATTTACTGACTTTTGGTAAGTAAAAAAATACTTTTCCATGCTATAGATTTATAAATATCTTGCTAAAATGATAAGGTAAATCTAGCACAATGATAAATTTAAAAGTCAATTCAAATATAGTGTATAAAAGAAGTTTAAGACAGTGATCAAATCCATCCAAAACTGCACATATAATCTGTTATGATTCTTAAAAATTATAAAATTTTTTAAAATCCATTTTTTGAGAGACTAAGTAATATATTCAAGTCCCCTTTCCAATTTAATACAAATTGAAAATTTTATTCTATTTTAAAATCTATACTGGCTGCATCCACATATCCTAATATGTTCCTTTCTTTCCAGCAATTACTACTTCTCATCAATATCACCCTAAGGCAATGTGGGTGTCTATATGCAAGATATACTGAAGTTTCCTTATAAAACAATTATCCAATTTCTTCAACCAATGTGAAGAATTTAATTTAATTTTAAGAAATTAAACCAATTTCTTAGAATGATAAGAAAAGGCACTTCCTTTTTGATTCCCTGCCTTTTTTTCTTTTCATTTATTCATTCATTCAACACCTACTATGTGCCAGGGCAATGCACCAACCAGCACCAGAGACAGTTACCATGATGCCTTCCATCTAACATGAAATAGGCTTTAGGCTAGTAAACACAAAACAGACAAATTAGTTATAAGGACCATGAGATAAAGGACTTTTTAAAAAAAATTTAATGGCCTGGCCTTTTTGATAAGGCAGTATGTCAGCTGAGACCTGAAAGACAGAAGGTACCAGTAGGTGAAAAATCGAAAGACTGAAAAAAAACCAAGAAACTTCATCCAGCCAGACAGAGCTAGAAAGAGCTGGCTGGTCAAAGGAAATAAAAGACCATTTCAGGCTGATCCTTATTATTAATGTCCTGAGCTAATTTTCCTGTCCATTCCCCAGCCAGTTATCTAAAGAAGAGGAGAGTACTATTACTAGGTCACTGTTTCTGCTCTGCTTTTTCTCCATAGCACCTACCACCTCTAACATCCTATACAGTCCTCCCCTCTCCTCAAATGTAAGCTCTTGAGGACACCCCCACATGCCTAGATCAGACTTTGGCATACAGTAAGTGCTCAATAAATATTTACTAAATGACTGGATGAATTTCTGTACTCACAGATGGGCTCATTAGAAACTATCCCACAAACAGGAGACCCTCCAAAATAGAAGTGCCTTCCAAGTCCTTAACAGAGAGCTTAATAAATATTTTAAATTTAATGAGATAAGAGGATCTTACTACCATCCACTAGAATGAATTGTGTTACAGCTTTTTTTTTTTTTAATGGCAGCAGATAGTACAAGGTTTCTTGCCAGTGATCTAAATTAAAATTTCCCAAAGGAAATTTTCAAGAAGGTACTTTATCTTGTTCTTTATAGTATTCTCCCAACTTCTGACCACTCATGCGCCAACTCGTCCTAGCCAGTTTGACAGCATTTCAAGACCGCTCAAAAGCCTTGCCCACTGCTTACTGAATCGAGTACAGACTTTCTGCCCATGTTCACGTCTCAGATTATACCACTCTGTCTGACACCTAGCAGCTGCCACGCCACACCCTGGTTTCTCCTGGCCATCTCCGTACTGTGCTAGTGCGCTGACTCTTCTCCACTTCACTCCTCCAACATCCTTCTCCTGATTCTTCTGCTTAAAAGGCTTTCAGAATGAAAAATACCTCCTTCCAGATAATCTGTTTCTCTTCAAGAGGACATGCTTATTGCCCGCTTTGAAGATTAAAGATAGGCAGCTCTTCATCTGCTACACAAAATGTATTCAACATGGAATTTATTTAGAATTTTTAACCCAACATGGATGGATTTAAAGTGTTATGCTAACCATATTTGTGGCCTGAATTTGCAGTGCCTAAAGTTTTATGCCACGGAGCACAAGATGATGGTCCTGATTGGACAGTATGGAATGTAGGTTGTTTTGGTAACAAATAGGGCTACATTGAGAATGGAGAATAAGAGGTCTAATACTTCAAGACAAGTTTATTGCTTTGCATCAGGCTTGAGAGAAATGATATAGCCTTCTGTATGACTCTTGCAGGTCAAAAACCGTCCTAAGATTATGTCTTGTCCAGAATTTTAGGAGTACTGAGTGAACATTCATACTGATAATCCTGCCAGGAGCCTGGCTTCACAGTTCTTCACTCCAGAGAGCTGCTCCCTCCTATCTTTTTACCATCATTACCTTTGGATGTACTGTATACGTCCACTTGTTCAACACTTGGCTTTGCCTGGCTCCTCCTCCAGCTTAGATCTCATGGTCAGCCTTCCCACCACTGTCCCCCTCAAGAGCACCCCTATATTCTGATGTCCCCCTCTCCCAATCTTCTACCACTCCTGCTCTGCTGTCCTTCAGTCTCTGCTCTCTGTACAAATCCGTGAAGACTCTGTGCAAAGTCATGTACACACTGCCAGTAGCTCCACTTTAGTATTCATCCCATGTACTCTGGGATTCTGAGAGTGGATTCTGAGAGTACTGCGAAAAGCCTTCTATGATTTTTTTAGCAACTGAGTGACATGTACTATTCAAAGTTCAATGCCTCCACTACCCCACTTTTTACTACTCCTTCCCCTACTGCAATCTGGCTTATCTCCTCTTCTATTTCACTAGAACAACTCTCACCACAGCCACTAATTATACCATGTTCTCCAAATCCAAAGAACACCAATATTGGTTTGGACGCCAGAAAGCTATTTCTAGCTTCCTCCCATTTGCCTCCTGGTATAGAAGTTTGAAGAGTAGATTCTCACCTCTCAGCCTCTCTTGACCATAAGGGAGACCATGTGATCCATTTCTAGCCAATAAGAAGTAAGGGGAAGTCATTCGGGGGCTTCTGGGAAACAAATTTACTTAGAGTTTGAGAGAAGGGTTTGCTGGTATTATTCTCCCTTCTTCTCACCCTGAACCATAGACGTAATGGCTGGAAATGAAGTAGTTGTAATGTGGCCATTAAGTGACACGTTTGAGGGCAAACAAATGCTAACAGCTCAGTATGAAGAAGATAGAAAAGGCCTAGATTCAGTTCACTGGAGTCATCAAAATTCAGATTTCCTGATATGGAAGAAAAATAATCTACTTATTTAAGCCATTGGTTCTATCAATTGCTGTTAATTTACATATTTGTCACTTAGAGTAAGAAACATTCCTAACTAACTTAAGTGCCTCTCAGTCATTAGTTTTTAGTTGTCTTCCAGTTGAGCACTTCTTTATATTTTTCCCTTGGGTCCAGATATTTTCTACACTCTCCTGGTTTTCCTCCTACTTCTCTCCTGGCTCTTTTTCAGGTTTCTGCGTGAGCACCTACCTCTTCCAGGGCCCATTCTTTATATGCTGGGATTCCTTAGTGCTTCCTATGAAGACCTTTTTTCCTTTCCTTCTATATAGCTTCAATTAGCATCTGTAGACTAACAATTCCCAAATTGCCAGCCCAGACCTGTTTTGAATGCAAATATTCAGTTACCTGGAGGCATCTTAAAGTCATCATTTCCAAGAGTGAACCCAGCTTTACGCCTAAGCCTGTGATTTCCCCTGTCATGGTGAATGGCCATGCATTTAAGAATCCCAGGAGTTTGCACATGCTTTTCTCCTTTCCCTCCAAGCCCAGTCACCAGTTCCTACAGAGCCTATCTCCTAAATGTCTCTTGAGTACTTTTACTTATGTCCATATGCAATGCTGTTTTTCTAGATCAGGTCATTGCCACCTCTAACCAAGACGACTGCCCCAGTCTCCTGACTGGTCACCTTTGATCAAGTATCCATTCTTTTGCTAAAGGAACCATTCTGAAGCAATATTTGATCACATCAACAACTCTCCTGCTTAAAATCCTTCATCACCTTCTAGTCAAGATAGACAAACTCTTTAACCTGGCTTTACGACTTCACCCTTTAGCATCATGCCCCACTCCAGCCACCTACACTTCTTTCAGTTACTCAGCCCCAGGCAAGCCTTCACATTCTCTCACCTCCAGGCCTTCAAACATATTATCCTTGCTGCTTAGGACATTCTTCTCCTCCCTCTTTTTTTTTTAATTAAAAAAAATCTTATTTAATTGTTTATTTGAGGGGGGAGGGGCAGGCAGAGGGATAGACAGAAGCTCAAGCAGACTCCACTCTGAGCGCAGAGCTCAACTTGGGGCTCAGCCCCACGACCCTGATATGACCTGAGCCGAAACCAAGAGTTGGATGCTCAATCGACTAAGCCACCCAGGCGCCCCCACCTCCTCTTTTTCTTGATATTCTTTTCTCATTCTTGAGGTCTCACTTTCTATGGGAAGTCTTCCAGCATACCTCTTCAGCATCACTTCTCTGTGCTCCCCTAGGACCATTATTACCCCCTCATAGGACTTACCATAAAATATGGTAACTTGTCAGATTTGTCGGTCTTCCTCACTACATTGTAACTTCTCTGTTTCATTCCCATTTTGTCCTGAGCACCAGTGTAGGAGCTTCACAATTATGTGCTGAATGAATATTTAAATTTTGTTCAAGTCTTCCCCATGATTCCTCCCCTTCTCATTCATTTTGCTGTGTCCTTACTTAAGTTAGGAATACTATCTAGCAGCAGTAGATACTGAGTGTGGCGGACACTGTGAATTGACTGTCCAAAGCCGCTCTTCTCTTGCCTTTATTGTCACAGCTTTTCTATAGAGATACAAATGTCCAGCTAAGTACTCAGTTTCCCAGCCTCCCTTATAGCCAGGTGTGCCGTGTGACACACTTCCGGCCAATGAGAAGTAACCAGAAGTCTTCTGGATAGGGGTGAGGCAGCTATGTTTTGAAGACAGAAGAACTTAGGTCTGTGTTAACAGCATGGACAAGGTACTAGCCCTGGGCTACCTACCTCAAGACTTTTTTTTTTTTTAAGATTTTATTTATTTATTTGACAGCGAGAGAGACAGCCAGCGAGAGAGGGAACACAAGCAGGGGGAGTGGGAGAGGAAGAAGCAGGCTCCCAGCGGAGGAGGGAGCCTGATGTGGGGCTCGATCCCAGGACCCCAGGATCATGCCCTGAGCTGAAGCAGATGTTTAACGACTGAGCCACCCAGGCGCCCCTACCTCGAGACTTTTCATTATGTGAGAAAAGTAAATCGCTGTTAAGTTACTTTTAATTAGGTTTTTTATTTCGTGTACCAAAGCATTCCTAAATTATATGCTTATGGCCTTTTCTCAGCCCTCAGTCTATTTGACTTCTTACAGTTTTGGATCCTTCAATGCTTTCAAGGCTTTATCTAGATCTATGTAGGTGAGGCTCAAGTCCCTATTTTATGAAATGGAAAAGTAAAACAAACACATGATTTTAACACCCACAAGGAATAATGAGCATTTTGTTAAATAAAACACAACAGCGGTAATAACCTTAGATGATTCCACCAGACCTAACCTCATTCTCATTTTTGTTTATCCCGTCCCCAGAAGCCACAGCTTTCATGAATTTTATGTGTATCTTTCCAGTTCTTTAAAAACATTTATGTACAGTGCTTGCTTCAGCAGCACATATACTAAAAATATTTATATTTACAAATTTACTTATACATAATGAAGTATTTGTGTGAGTTTATACAATGATTTAATGTATAAATAAGATGATTTCATCTCATTTTGGCTAATACTGATACCTCATTTTTTTCCTCTTATTGAATTAATTAGGATCACCAAAGCAATCTTAATTAGTAGGAATATAGTAGGCAGTCTGGTCTTAAGAACAACTGTCCTAGCAGTCCTTCTAATATTTCAGCGTAAAGATGATGAATTATATAAGTCTTATCAGGTTAGGGAAGTTTCTTTTTATTCCTCTTTGCTAAGAGCTTTTTTTCTTCCCCCAGTCATGAGTGGTACTGAATTTTTAAGCCCATTTGGTAAATATTTCATTTCAGTTATTGCACATTGTACATTTGACAATAATGGCTACGGACAATATTTTATAAAGTTATTTTGATGAGCATTTGTTAAAGCACTTTCAATTTTAGACTGTCATCATTTGGTTGTTGTGGTCGTCAGTCTCCAGGACTCATTCTGGAGGAAGCTGACTGCTGTGTCATAAGAGGACTCACACAACCCTCTGTAGAGGCCCATGTGAGTAGGCCACTTGTCAACCATGTGAGTGAGTGTTGTGTTGTGAGCTAAACTATGCCCCTCCCCCACAAATTCCTATGCTGAAGTCCTAACCCCCAGTACCTCAGAATGTGACCTTATTTGGAGATAGGGTCTTTACAGAGGCAGTGGAGTTAGAATGAAATTATTAGGGCGAACGTTAATCCAATATGACTGGTGTTCTTATAAAAAGGGGCAATTTGAACACAGAGATAGGCACAGAGGGAAGACCGTGTGGAAGAGACATGGGGAGAAAATGTCATCCATAAGCCAAGGAGAGACCTAGAATAGATCCTCAGAAGGAACCAACCCTACTGACACTTTGATTTTAGACTTCTAGGCTCCAGAATTATAAATCGGTAAGTTTCCCTTGTTGAAGCCACAGTCTGTGGCTTAAACTTTGTTACAGCAGCCTATTATCGGCTAAATTTCCCCCACCAAATCCATATGTTGAAGTCGTAAATATCTGAGTGTGATTGTATTTAGAGACAGACTTTAAAGAATTAATTAAGGTTAAATGAGGTCTTCTGGGTGGGTCCTAATCCCATATTACTAGCGTCTTTATCAGAAGAGATTAGGACACAGACAGACACAGAGGGAAGACCCTGTGAGGACACAGGGAGAGAACAGCCATCTAGAAGCCACGGAGAGAGGCTGCAGAAGAAACCACCCCTGCTGAAAGCTTAAAGTCTGACTACTAACCTGCCAGAACTGTGAGGAGAGAAATCCCTACTTAAGCCACCCAGTCTGTGGTAGCTCGTTACAGCAGCGCTAGTCCACTCCCCCAGTGAGCCAGCTTCGAAGGGGATGCTGCGGTCCCAGGCTGGCCTTCAGATGACAGCCACCTCAGGAGACACGTGGCGCCAGAACCATCCAGCTGAGCTACTCCTAAATTCCCCACCCCCAAAAACTGAATTCGTAACTGTTTGTCCTTGTTTTAAGTCACTAAGCGTTGGGGTAATTTGTTTATGTATGATAAATAACAAATACTGTAGATTCAGAAGAAATAATTACATTCATAATAATTAATTCTGTTTCATTGGTAAGCTTAGGAAAATAGCATGTACCATTCAGAACTCAATTTGATCTTATGAACACCATCTGATTTTGAGGCCTGTTGTTTTCAGGCAATAATAAACTCTACTGTGCATTCAACTTTAAATTCTAAACAATTTCCAAACATGACCTGCAGTTTCAGTTCCTCTTTGTTATGCATAAAAAGCAGAGCACTTCTATTTTTTGATGTATCGACGCAGCTGGACAAACCAGACAACTGAAGCAATATACGTGGGGATAAGCAGACCTCCTTTCTGGCAGTGTTTCTCCAGAACGGCATTCCCCGTGAGCCAAACAAGCACAGGGTCTACACTAGACCTCTTTCTAAAGATAAGGAAAAGAAAGATCACAGCTTCAAACTCTGCGGTGTCGCACACGGTACCTTTTGATGGCCACCAGCTCCCCAGACTCGTTACTCTTGCCCATCAGCACGCTCCCGTAGGTGCCGTCGCCCAGCTGTCTCATGGTTGTGTATCGGTTCATCGTGGAAAAATAACGCAACAGAAGTTGTTGGCTTTGTTGAATAGAAATTTAAATGCTGCTTTTTTCTTTTCCCCCCTCAGACTGTTGTCGCTACACCGGTGACAGGTTTGTCATCATTAGACACACACAGGCTCTTCCCCAGGATTATGTAGGTTCATGAGATATAATGATAAGGAATCTGGTGAGGAAACAGTGCTTCCATTCCTATGAACACCCTATAAAAGAAAAAAAACCAGAACAAGAACAAAAAATTTTCATTAAAGAATCTCTTCAAAAAATTTACTGGTAACCTAAACACAGGGAAGAATTAAAATATAAATGCGGGTGGGTTAAACATTTGTCAGTAAGTCCCTTGTGCTATGTGGAATGGGGTTCACATATAACAGACTGATAATATTCATTTATGACTGCTTCATTTACGTGGTGCTGTGCTGTTTATCCCATGAACATCTGTAAATACTGGCTTAATGATTTGTAGGATTCTTTTTATATTGAGCATAATTATAATAATATAATATAATATAAATATAAATTGGAAAATCAGACTATACTATATCCATTCTTTGAATCACTTTTTGCATTACATTTAATTTGGCCCATGGTCCCTTATGTGAAACTCCTGGGCCAGTTGTGTTTGGGATCCAGGAAACTGTACATTTTAGAAAAGTATTATGGAGGACATAGCATATTATGTAACCCCTCCCAGGCAGCATCTTCATGTAGCTGCAGAACACTGTACGAAAAGTTCACTCAGTAAAATAAAGGAAGGCTACACTGGCATTACATCATTCAGGTTGCGTTACGTTGCAATGTCGTACAAATTTATTTTAAAGTGTTCATTTTTCAGAGCTTTGTGAATTTTGAAACTACAGATCAGGGACTGTGGATTCGTATATATTAGAAGGGTACAGATTTCAGTAGGTTTTGATTTTATTACTGCAGTTAAAGAAAAACAAAATAAAGTGCTGGCTTTACTGTGTATTCTATTACGACATTCAGTAGTTTCCTCCCTTTGTTCCATCTTAGTTCTGTTTCAAGGAACTGCTTCTCATTTCATTCTTATATTGCTTTTAAAAATCTCTGTCATACTGTATGGTGACTAACATAATATAATAAAAAATCATTATAAAAATAAATAAATAAAAAAAAATAAAAATCTCTGTCATTCTGTTACAAGGCTTTATGCTGAGTTGCAGGTGGTAACAAAATGCTTGGCACCATTAAAATTGTTTTAAAATGCCTTTTATAATTTGATGCTTCTTTCAAAGATTACTTTTCTTTCACTGTAGCACTGTTTCATTTCCACAAAATAAAATCATAGAAATCATTTCTCTATTATATGCAGAAATTTAGGGCCCACAGGATATAGTGTGGTCGTCAAAGTACCTAAGACTTCCAGAAGTAGGCTTTCAGGAGGAAGAAGCAAAAGTGCAGGGAAGGACAATAAAACTATGTTGTTTCCTGTTATGGGGAATGTATTTGTCCATAGGAAAGGGGGAAAGAACCTGTGGGACTTTGAAGTAACAGGGTGGGGGTGTATTAGAGTATCATTTGTTTTACTTCATATAGATAATACCCCCTTGAAAGTCATGTGTGAATTAATTTAGGCTGTGCTAATGGTGGCCAGGATCTTAAAAAAGATCACAATAGTAGATTCCGTATCTATTTAGGAGTTCTTTTTCAGCTTAAGTCTGAGCAGATGGTCTTAACAGATGCCAGCAAATGATTCCCCATTTGCCTGAAAATGGAATTTTTTGTAATTATACATACACAAGGAATCAAAATAGTAAGGCATTTATAGAAAGGAAGTCAGCACTCCTTCCGCATGGTTCCTGACCCAAACATGTATTTGCTTTTCTTAATTGTTTTCTTTATCTGCATAAGGAAATATATTTTT
This sequence comes from Ursus maritimus, assembly GCF_017311325.1. Classification (NCBI taxonomy): domain Eukaryota; kingdom Metazoa; phylum Chordata; class Mammalia; order Carnivora; family Ursidae; genus Ursus; species Ursus maritimus. The sequence continues at coordinate 22,036,569 of NW_024425564.1, forward strand.
GAAAAATCTTTTGGTTTTTTTTTAAGATTTTATTTTTAAGCAATCACTACATCCAACATGGGGCTTGAACTCATAACCCCACGACTCTTGAGTCACATGCTCTTCCCACTGAGCCAGCTGGGCACCTCTGGGTTGTTTGTTTTGTACTATGTGTTATGATTAAATAAAATAGAGACTAAAATGTATTTATTCTTATTTAGAATTTTATTAAGTCAGTATTTTGCAATTTGTTATCAACATGTTAAATTGTTTGTCGTCTTTTCTAGCTTATCTTACTTGAGGTGACGTACACCTCCCTTTTATGGAAAAGTGCTCTCTATAGATTTACTGATCCCTTCTGGCTAAGTAACAATATAGAGAATATATTTATCCATAAGGCCAGAGTGTTCGTGTCAGTAGGTTTGTAATCTATAATATAACGTATCTATAATCAATCAGACAATCAATGATGGAGTCAGTCTAGTACTTGCATTAGGTTTGAGGCTGCTTATTTTTTGTAGGGTAGTCCCCAGCTTCTAAACAACCCATTCTTACTGGCTTTCACAATCACTGATGCAGCTAAAGGAACTCCCCCACCCCCGCTTTGCTTCAAAACCATGCAGTCTGCCCCACAATGGAAACTGCCCACCCCCACCTCCACTTTAAGATTCCTAACCCAATTCCCTACCCTAAAATACCAAGATGCTCCTGACCAAATGGAAATTGCAAGTAGTGCTCCCTACCCTACTAGACACTGAGGCTGCACCTGGCTCTATAGCCAGAAGGACACTGTAAAAATAATAGGCCAGAAACAGTGGAGGGAAAGAAAGAAAGTAGGAGCTCCCTTGATGAAAATTAATTTCTTAATTCAGAAATTCAATGGGGTAATAACATCATCTTTTCTTTCATGTTAATAATGTAATTGAGGACAAGCACTGAGGGTCTGATTGGCAGGAAGAATGTAGGCAGTTCTGGAAAAGGACATACTGCTTGAAAAGGGAATGAAAGAGAGAGCTGCCCAGGTGGGAACAGAAATGCAGAGGTGATAGGGTGCAAGAAACAATAGTCACAATTTTACCTTGCAGTGACTTAACTTCCAAAAGTGGAATTAATTGCCTCTTTATCTTCCATTATTAAGACCATCAACCACCACCATTATTAGCACTACAGATCATTCACTCATTGATGACTTTCTGCATTGGCCTGGAAACCCAACCATTTTTGGAGTGGGAACTGTAGAAACTTCACGCCAAGCCTAACCAACCACTTTCCAAATAAACACTGGAAACACAGTCTCAAGTGAGGGTGGCTACAGAATAGGGTCTACTTACATTCAGGAATAAGCAACGGGGCACAGCCATTTCTCAGCTTCTGTCATTTACAGGGTGGAGTGATGAAAATTATGGATATGACATAGATTTTAAAAATGTCTGATTTGTAGCTCTCAGAAAATCTGTCCAGTTTAAGCCCTACCTAACCTTTAAGTAAAACAAGTTTATATATACTCCCAAACAAAAACCTTAGAGAGGCCTCTTTTGAGTCATGTTAAGTACAAAACAGATTGTTTTCCAGGGTTAGGAGCCGACCATTTCAGTTGTCCCCGTATTCTCCTTGAAAATATAAAGGCAACAGGGGCATCTGCATGGTTCAGCCGTTAAGCGCCTGCCTTTGGCTCAGGTCATGATCTCAGGGTCCTGGGATCGAACCCCACGTCAGGGAGCCTGTTTCTCTCTCTCCCTCTCCCTCTGCCTGCTGCTCCCCCTACTTGTGCTCTCTCTCCCTCTGTCAAATAAAGAAATAAAATCTTAAAAAAAAAAAAAAAGAAAAAATACAGACAATGGCCTCGTGTAAAGAGGCACAGATATCAAGGTGAAGAGTTTTTTTCTTTTTAATCATTATTCCCGTATTTCTACTCACTGATGGCACATAAACAGCTTTTAATCAGTGTACCATAGCAAGCTCCAAAGCTAATGACTAGTCAAAAGCAACAGATGTAAGTTAAGAAAACATAGGTTGCTTACAGGTCCCCAGTTCATACACAATAATATTTCTCTACAGGTTACATTTATTCTTCTCTGTCGATCTACGGAAGACAAATTCTGCCAGAGATGTATTAACATGACTTCTTATGTATGTGAGTATTTCCATCTCTACAGTTGACTCTTGAACAACATGGGTTTGAACTGTACAAGTCACTTATATGCAGATTTTTTCCAATCAATACCGTACAGTACTGTAAATGTATTTTCTTTCTGATTTTCTTAATAACATGTTCTTTTGTCTAGCTTACTTTGTTGGAAGAAAACAGTATACAATACGCATACAAAATATGTGTTCATTAACAGTTTATGTCATCAGTAAGGTTTCTGGTTGACAGTGGGCTATTAGGTTTTTGGTGAGTCAAAAATTACACTGGAGGGGCGCCTGGGTGGCTCAGTTGTTAAGTGTCTGCCTTCGGCCCAGGTCATGATCCCAGGGTCCTGGGATAGAGCCCACATCCGGCTCCCTGCTCAGCTGGAAGCCTGCTTCTCCCTCTCCCACTCCCCCTGCCTGTGTTCCCTCTCTCTCTCCCTCTCTCTCTTTCACTCTCTCTGTCAAATAAATAAAATCTTTAAAAAATTTTTTTAAAATTACACTAGAATTTTCTACCATGTGGAGGTTCACACCTCTAATCCCTGCATTGTTCAAGGGTCAACTGTATATATATTTCCATATATATGTATATATATGCAACAAGGCAGAACACAAGTAAAAGTAATACAACTATGATCTTTAATTTAACAGAACTGTTAGGAACTTGGAATTTTCTACAATTAAGCTACAATATTTAGTGACTTTCCTGTAGCTAAACAAACCTTATATTTCGATTTAAAGAAAGAATTAGAGGCTCAATTATAGACCTACATTAAATAGATACCCTTATAATTTCTCTCCCATTATATTTTTCTTCTTTTTATATAAGTGCACAATTACTGTGTATTTAAGTGCACAATTACTGTAAACTTAAGCTGTATTCTCAGTAGCTTCTGCCAGCTAACAGGGATTTAGGATTAAAGAAGATTAACACAGAGGGCAAATGGAGGGTAAAACTTGTGTCTGCCAATCACTGAACAGATAACCTTTGGAAATCTTCAATTTGTCTTTGCAGAACCTACTGTAAGATATCACTCCAACGCTGACATTAACGTTTGTTTAAAAAATAATGACGTTTTAAAAATCACTAAGTTGTTTAAGAGCAAAACAAAAAAAAAGGTTTCAAAGTAACCAAGACATATGTTTACAAAGATTGAAAGGAGAGCTTTCACAGTGGGACAACAAAGATTTCGCGTTTAAAAAAATAACGGCATTGTGCTTTGTGCTAACGTTCACACATTATTTTTAAACTAAACAAAATAAAAAAACACCCCAAGGAAGAGATCAAACATCCTTGCGCAAGGCCAAATTTGCATAGGCAGATAGGTGGCCGCCTTGGGGTGGGGGTTCTCCCTTCCCCAAATGCTTCGGTGAATTGGGGGCCGGCGGACGTAAAGGGAAGTCTGAAGGCTGGAGAGTAATTTGTTACTTTGGCTCAGAGAATTTCGTTATCATAGGTCAGATATCTGCTCATTTGAAATGATTATCTAAATATAATTAATCTCCTTTAGAATTGAAATTTCAAGCTCCTAAAATTCAGTTTTATTGCTCCCCACTTCCCTGCCCCCTCCCGACTCTGTCCCGAAATTAAAATTTGTTATCTGCGGTAAGAAAGTTTTCATCACGCCGACTCTCTCTTCTTTTTTCGCAAAGTAGGGCCCTTTAAAAGACTCCTGGGGCCGGGGTCCTACTGGTGTGCGGGAAAGCGGTGGTCCCCGGGGCCCTGGTGTCGGGCCGCAGCCGGCGAGTGATCCCCTGGCACACCTGCAGCCGGCTTGGCGGGGCACTGCTGGGCGCCCCCCAGGGCCACCCTGCTCCGGGATTCCGCTGGGAGTCATTTGGGATGCACGAATGAGGACGGAATTTAGACCCAGTTTTCTTTCTTTTCCTTCCTTTTCCTTCCTTTTTTATTTTGTAGTAGTTCTGAACTCAATTCCGCTGCCTTCCCGAGACGCGATCCCGTGTCTCACTCCTGTTCTCACTCCTGAGGTAGTTTCCCCTCCAGCCCCGGCAGTAGAGAGAGCGGTGGAGGCGGGGAGGGGGGCGTAGGGGAATCAAAACGGAGAGGTTCGGGGTCGGGGGTCCTCACACTGAGGGATGCCTGTTGTCTTCCTTCCTTACACCCGGAATCTACCCCGCCATCAAGGAGCGCGGAAAAGTGGTCCAAGGGACCTGGGGAGAGTAAGGAAAGAAGTAGGCGCAGAAGGACCCTCCCCCCGCTACGCCCCCGCCCCCGCCCCTCGGATCCTTCTCCCTCCGGTCCCTCCCCCTACCAGTGTCCAGGCCCCTTCTCTCCGCGGAGGTTGGCCCTAGTAGGTCGGGGCGCCGAGGGGACATGCCGGGCGGGCCTCGCAGGACAGGCTCGAGCTGGATCGGACAGAGGGTGGCGGCCCCGCAGCCCGCTCGGGATTACCTGCCCTGCACTGGCCGCTTACCTCTCTCGCTCCCTTGTGAAGCTCTGGCGTCTTGTGTGTTTCGTCTCCTAGGAAACGGCGGGGGGGTGCGCAGGCTTCTGCGCTTCCTGCCTGCTTACACCCCGCCCATAGGGGGCGTGGTCAGCCCGGACAAATCCGCCCCGTCCTGCAAGCCCCGCCTCCCTCGGGGAAGGGCTTCCTTTAACACCTGGGCGTCTCTAGAGCTGGTGCTCTCTCTATTTGGGGCTTGAGAAAGTCTTGGTTACCTTTACAGTTTTTTTGTAGGAAGTTGATTTGTTTGCCCTTTATTCTGTTTTACTTTTGTTTGGATTCATCCTACAAAAGAATTTGATTAGTTAAATCTGGTTTGCAGACTTGGAAAGGGCAGAAGAAAGATACATGTTTGGCTATCCTTGTATTTGCTTATGCATATAGCACCTGGGGGAAAATTGCTCTTGGATTGCAGTCCCTTGTATCAGTCAACTGTTCAGGTATGTGTTACCTCCTAGGCTGCACTTCTAAATTTGTTACTTATTAATTCAGAGAACCTACAAAGTATCAGTTAGAGCATTAGTGGTCATTCCAAGATAAACTAATGTGTTTGTGTAAATAAATAAGTAAACAGTAACTAGTCTAGAATTGTGAGAGGAGGACAAACTTGTGTTACTGCAAAAAAATGTCCAGATTGGCTAGCAAGAAGGGTCCATGAATCAGAAGTATGAGAGATGAGGCAGCGATGTATCCATTTAGTAATTATCTATGAGATATCAACCCTGGGCTTGGCATTAGGATAATGCCAAAGTAAACAAGACAGATATGCTCATGGCCCTCTTGCAGTATAAAGAAAAATAAGCAGAAAAGCAAAAAGCTTTTAAATTACATCATGGAGCTCTTACATGCCCAGTTATGAAGCCTAGGACTTACCATGCATTAAAGGGGTAACTAATGAAGAATTTTCCACAGAGGAGTGACGTGTTCATATCCGCATTTCAGAAAGATCACAAAAGCAGCAGTGGGTAGGGCAAATTTCAGCAGAGAATCTGGAGGCAAGAGAAAGAAAAGCAGGTGATGGCAATTGATCAGGAAGAAATGATGAGGATCCAACTACAGCAGTGATGATGGAAACAGAAGAGAAAAGGACGGAATTTAAGGGATATTTAGGAGTTAATATTGACAGGCCCATCTGGCTTAGGTGAGTGGTAGACAGTGGTGTCTGAAACTAAACTGGGAAACATTGGAAGAGAAGCAGAGTTGTAGGTGCAATATGGGAGAGATCATAAGGCCAGTTGTGCAAATTTTGAGTTTGAGGAAAATCCAAATGGAGGTTATGAGAGGATATATTGAAACAGATTTATAATTTAAGGTTGGAAGAGCTGGAAATACTGGAACCATAGCTGAAGTCCAAGGGTGTGGATGAGATAAACTAAGAAGAAAGGAGAACTGGAATTCTGGAAAACTCTTTAAATACTTTAAAGCATGGGGAAGAAAAATGGAGATGTGGGAGAGTGAAGGACTGAAAAAGGAAATTCAGAGAAGTAGCAGGAGATTCCTGGAAAAAAAAAAGATATTTTGGACTGAAAACAGGTAGGTTAAAAAAAAGAAGCAGCAGCAAGGAGGAAAACAAGAAGAGGATATGATAGTAGACTAGATCCTTTGAAGAACCCTTTTGATTTGAAACTACGCCATCATGCTTGAGGCATGGTTTTTAAACTCATTGCAATAGGAAGAACAGATCTCCAAGCACTCCCAACTCCTTCTAAGAGGTACCTGATACTCGAGCAGGAACAATAAACATATATGAAAAGCAGAACTGGCCCAAAGGCAAATCTACCTTCAGCACAGCAACAAGAAGACGAAGCCTGGACCAGTGGCCAAGGGGCTGAGCTGAACCAGAAACTAGAAAATTAACCAGAGAAACTGGGAAGGGGCCAAAATGGTCTCAGGGCAGTAGTGCCATCTAAATCTCAGAAGAACACAAATTGTCTCTGGAGAAAGCATCTTCAATTTAGGCACCCAGGTTTTTCACAAAATATCAGCTTATAACGGCATGAAAAATGAACCCCCTCAAATGAGAATTAGCGGAAAAAGCAATGATATGTTTAGACTTTTGAGGGTTTCAGAAATTGGAGATATCAGTTTGAATATAAAATAATTATGTGTAAAAGTATACAGGACAGCATACAGAATCACAAAAATGGACAAAAATTGACCAGGAATATTAGAAAAAAACTGTTGAAAGTGAACATAATAATTACTGACATACATTTGTTAAAAAGCAAATGAGTTAAACAGCATATCAGAACCAAAGGAAGAATTGAGGAACTGGCAAAAAATCTGCAGCAATCACTCAGCATGTAGCACAAAGACATGAAATAGGAGATGTTAATGACAGACTCAGAGACAAGATGGAAAGAACAAGGAACTCTAATGTATGTCTAAGCAGAGTCTAAGAAGTAGAGAATAAAGAGATTGGAGGAGAGGCAATTTTTGCAAAATCATGGCTGAGTACTTTCTACAATCGATTAAAGATACAAGTCCACAGATAAAGAAGGCACAATGAATGCCAAGCAGGGCAAGTTAAAAGATAGTCACATCAAGGCACAAATTAGCGAAACTGCAGAATGCCAAAGACAAGACAAACTTAAGAGCAGCCAAGGAGAAGAGAAATGACCTAGGAAGGAAGAGCAATAGACTGACAGCACACCTGTCCATATTAAAAATGAAAACTGGAAGATGACATGAAAATTCCCCCTTAAGGGGTGCCTGGGTGGCTCTGCCCAACTCTTGATTTTGGCTCAGGTCCTGATCTCAGGGTCAGGAGATCAAGCCCTACATTCGGCTCCGCACTCAGTAGGGAGTCGCTTGAGATTCTCTCTCTCTCCCTCTGCCCCTCCCCCTGCTGGCGCTCTTGCTCTTTCTCTAAAATTAAATAAATAAATCTTAAAAAAAAATTGTCCCTCAAGTGAAAATGAAACTAACGAACATTTCCCTTCAAAGTAATGAGAAGAAATAACTGTCAAACTAGAATTGTACCTAAGAAAACTATTTTTCAAGAGTACCAGCAAATAGATACATTCTCAGATTTTTTAAAAAATGAGACCTATTATAATGCACCTACTTTGAAAGGATTTCTAGAAACTGTACTTTAGGAAGAAGGAATGTGATCCCAGAAGGAAGGGCTGAGCTGCAAAAAGATAGTATGAGCAAAGAAACTGATGCATGTATAAACATAAAAAATATTCTCGGGGTAAAATAATGGTTATTAATAATTATTATTAATAATTTATGGAGTTAATAATATGAACCACAATACAGGTTCCCCCTGCTATCCAAGAGTAGAGCACTCCTATGAAAATTTGTAAGCCAAAATGGCATAAAGCAAAGAAACAATTACCATTAATTTATATGGAAAAATTTTTAAGCATTCCTAGCCCCCCAAAATAGCCTTTCTTCATTAGGCTTCTCTTATGCTATAGGACACAGCTTGCTAATGTGATAAAATGTGTTCATTAGAATTGTTATTTAGAATTTGTTGATGACCTCAGGGATGAAAATTTCAGCAGGGACAGGTGATTTGGTTAAAGTTAGGTAAACTTTTTTTAAATCTCCCTACCACCTTTTACTGATTATGGTTATTCTTTTTCTCTGGGCAAAGTACTTAGTATCTCTGATGCTCCATGTTCTTTGCTGTGAAATGGGCTAATGATGCATAACTTTGAAAGTTGTTAGGGGAACTTGAATACTGCCCAGCTCGGACTAGTCAGTCCTTAATATCCATCATGACCGTTACAATTAACAATATCATTAATCATTCATTCATTCATTCATTCATTCATTATTTTAATGAAAGGGAGGCGAGACTGGAGTGGGTTGGCTAGTGTACGAGGTACGAGAAGTTGAAAATAGTTTTATTGTGAAAAAAGGGAAAAGGGATGAATTGGTCAATAGAGGTAGAAAAGAGATTCTTCTTCAAAAAGGAAGATTTCAGGATGTTTAGAAGGTTGGGGGCATAGCTAGTAGCGAGAGACAATGGAGACATAAGAGTGGGAGGAGTAACTGAGCAAGAACCTCGAGTAGAGAGTGGGGCTGTGGAGATGGGCTGGGGCTGGAGGAAGAATTAGCCTTTACAGGGGGAAAATAACTCTCCTCCGAAGTAAGTGTAGAGGTAACTTGGCAGTTATTATGGTCCCGATTGTGTTTGGATTTTATAAAATCAGAGTGGTGCAGTATGTACAGCTATGTCCTATTTCCTATGGAAGCATCATCAGTGGTATCATTTCCTCCTTATCTATCATCTGTCTATCTATCTATCTATCTATCTATCTATCTATCTATCTATCTATCTATCATCATCTATCAGTCTATCTATGTCTGTGCTATTTTTTGAGAAGCTGAAGGGAAAATAAAGTTATCCATCTGCAGTATAATTATTTAACAAGACCCTATTGAGCACCTACTATGTGCCCGGCACTGTTCTAGGTACTGGGGAGTACAATATTGAACAAGACTCCAAGAAGCTTACTCTTGAAGTCCTGTCTGAAAAAAACATGTAAGGCAAGACCTGCATGACAGAAAGAGACAGACGTATAAAGACCAGGAGGATGGGTATTGGCAGAGGAAAGGACAGGAAGGGCATCTGCTAGAGGGGGAGAACGGTATGGGACAAGGTTGGAAAAGGAGTCAAGACCCATATGACATAGAGTCTTGTGGGTCTGGAGAAGAGTTTAGATTTTGTTTTGTGTGTCATAAAATAAATTCATTTTGCAGGGAATTTAGTAGGTGTGATTGAATCAGATTTGCATTTTAAACTACTCTCCCCCCACCTGTCACTGTCCTAATTCAAGCCAACCTCAGCCCTCACCTGGATTATTGCTCACTTCCAGTTTATTCTCACAGCAGTCAAGCGATCCTGTTAAAACACAGGACCAATTTCATCACTTTGTTTAAAACTCTGAGACAGCTCCCCTCTCTGTTCTGTAGTCCTTATCATGACCTCTAAAGCCTTAAAGTTTATCTGGCCACCTTTCTTTCTGGGTGGCTTCATCTCTTACAAGTCTCCCTTTATTTGCTCTGCTTCACCACACTGGCTTTCTCAGTGTTGCTTACGATGCTCCTGCCTCTGGGCATGTGCTCTGGCTTTCCCCCTTCTTGGAATCCTCATCCCGCAGATAGCTGTGCGGCTCAGTCCCCCACTTCCTTTTAGTCTTTGTCCAAAAAATAGCTATCTCGGTGAAGTCTTCCCTGACCATCCTGACCACCCACCGCTAATACTTCATGCGTACCCATTTGCTCTCTTTTTTCTATTTAGTCAATTAATTAATTTATTTATATTTATTTGAGAGAGAGAGAACACAAGCTGGGGGAGGAGCAGAGGCAGAGGGAGAAGCATATTCCGTGCTGAGCATGGAGCCCAACACAGGGCTCAATCTCATGACCCTGAGATCGTGACCTGAGCTGAAATCAAGAGTCAGATGCTCAACTGACTGAGCCACCCAGGCTCCCCTACTTTTTTCTTTTTTAACATCTCTCACCATTTAATATATATGTTACTGGCTTGTGTTGTTTCCTTTCTGCCTCCCCCCTCCCCCCGGAACATAAGCTCCCTGAAGACAGAGGTTTATGTATTTTTTCACCAATATCTTTTTCCCTTGAGCAGTACCTGGCACACACCAGGTGCTTGATAAATATTTGTTGAGTAAGTAAATGGATGTTTCCTCAGACCGCTCTGTGGGGAATGAATTGTAGGGAGACAAGTGGGGAATAGGGAGGCTAGCCAGGAGGCATTTGCAGTTGCCCCGGTAAGATATGATGGTAGGATGGAGAAGTGGAACAACAGTGGAGACAGGTGGGTGTTACGGTGTCCAATCACAAAAGCGATCCATTGATTGATTGATTCAGTGGATTGAGTGAAATCTTAGCAATCTTAGAAATGCAAGTCTTTCATTGAACTTCCTCTGACAGAACTCACTGCCTCCTCGAGTTTCAATTTGGGATGGTTCTGATGGTTCTGATGGTTTACATTGTCCTTTTATTGAATGGCAACATGTTACTTTGTAGAAGTAACTTCAAATGATTTGGATTTAAATTAAATTATTTTCTAAAGAAATTTATCAATGTACATAAGATATATATATAAATTTATATAAATAATATATATAAACATATATATTTATCAATGTATATAAGATCTATATATATAAATATCAATGTATATAAGATATATGTATATCTTATAATATAAGATCATGGTCAAATTTTAGGTAAACTCAAAGTGCATTTTACATGGTCATAATTTTAAGAATGACCCTACTTGCTTTATTTTTCTTCCTAGCACGTACCAATTTATAATATACTATATAATTCTTCATTCTGCTTATGTTTTGTTTTCTCCTCCATCCCCTCCAGATTATAATCTTCACAGGGCAGGGATTTCATGTGATTTATTCATTTTTGTTTTTATAACATCTAAAAGTGTACCTGGCACATAGTACATGCTTAATAAATGTTTGTTGAATGAATGAATAAATGAATGATGCAGATTCTGTCCTTTAGCAGCTCATGTTCTAGAAAAAGAATTTGCATTTTTCCAGGGGAATGTACGGTTTAATAAGTGCTACGTCTTTTAGGTTTGATTCACTTATGTTTTTATAGAGATATTCTTAATAAATTCCTTCTTGGATTTGTTTTTCTGAGCAACTGCTTTGCGTTAGAAGCACTTAAAATTTTATTTAAAAAAATTAACATTTGGGGTGCCAGGGTGGCTCAGTCATTTAAGTGTCCGTGTTCAGCTCAGGTCATGATAACAGAATCCTGGGATTGAACCGCACCCCCCCCCTCTTGCCCCCTGCTCAGCGGGGAGCCTGCTTCTCCCTCTCCCTCTGCTGCTCCCCCTGCTTGTGCTCTCTCGCTCTCTCGCTCTCTCTGTCAAATAAATAAATAAAATCTTTTTAAACAATTAACATTTATTTTCACTTTTGCAAATATAAACCAATTAGAAAACACAGGCAAGTTTAAAAGGAGAAAATAAATTTTATCTTTCTATGTTTACGGTTTAATATTTTGCTGGCTTTCTTTCCACTTTATTTTTAAAGCAAAAGTTTAGTATAAAATAAAAGCTGGTATCACTGAAGAAACCAGTTCCTTAAACAAACAGTTTCCAGTCTAAACAAAGAAAACCATTCTATATCACCACGTAAGTAGATTTTCCACAGAAGCAAGAATATGTGTGAATGTGTTGGGTTTTTTTGTTTTGTTTTGTTTTGTTTTGTTGTTGTTTTAGTTTGGTTTGGTTTTTTGGATGTGTTGGTTTTTACCAACATTCACAGCTTGTAGCTTTTTCCAGAGCAAGGATATCAGTGTCACTCAATGATATACAACAGCATCTTGGTCAAGCGCCATCCCAGTAGTGGGACCCTTTGCAGAGGTTTCCAGGGAGACCAAAAAACATTAAACCCTCAACACTTGATTGGAGCTTCAGGCACAAAGCATCCCTGTGGATGACCGCAACTGCCTTCAAGGCGCACAGGGCAGGGACCTGACAGAACCTGAGCTCTGGCCTAATGGTCAAGAAGCAGCCATTCACTGCGTTATGTTTGAACAGACTCTTCAGTTCACTTCGTTTCCGTCACAAATAAGTCTAGAGACTGTCCTGCTTCGGAGGAAGTAATAAATTATATCACCTCAAGTATGTTTGCCTCTGTCAAACGGATTTGTGGAACAGATCTTTATCAATATGTTTCTAGGTCCAGCAACTTTGTTTACATGTTTTATTCACTGACTTAGAAGATTTTACTGTAAGATGATATATCATCAAGTTCTTGCCCAAAATGAAGTTTAAAACCTCTGAAATAAAATCTTAAAAAATACTAGTGGAACATCATCAAGACAAGTGACTGTTGAAATTCCAAATTTCATTCCCAGCTTTTTTGATTTCTTAAGAAGCATACTTCTTGATTTGGGTCACATTTAGGGGAGATTATGTTTTTAAAAATACCCTTTTTAGGTACAGGAGGTAAATTTAAGCTTCGTATTTTAAAAACAACACACAAGTTTTTGATTGGTAAGCATAGTTTTTAATCAGCTTCATGCAGAGATTTTAGAGGTGTTTATTTTGATATGTGTTTAAGTTTTAAGACTTACAGCCTTTCAGTAGAAAAGAGTCTTTTAGTTCTAAATCAAAAGTTAGACTTAGCCCAATCCACTTGGTATTTATTTGTTTATTTATTTATTTATTTATTTATGGATTTTATTTATTTATTTGACAGAGAGGGTGAGAGAGCACAAGCAGGGGGAGCAGCAGAGGGAGAGGGAGAAGGAGAAGCAGGCTCCCTTGCTGAGCAGGGAGCCCGATGCAGGACCCTGAATCATGATTTGAACCGAAGGCAGACACTTAACCGACTGAGCCACCCAGGCGCCCCTCCACTTGGTATTCTAACGAATCATACTTATTTTTTGCTTATTTGTGAACGATCTCACAAAGCCTAAATCTTGGGTGAATCAAGAAAAGTACAGTACTTTTTCCTGAGCATAAATGTTCACCTGTTTAAGGTAAAGCCGTAACTACGAAGACCGTCAGAGGAGCAGAAAGCTGACTCACACTGTCAAACTTAGAAGTTCAGCAGTCGGGTATTTCAAGGGACCACAGAAAGTGGCTGGGGTGGGGCTGAAGATGGAAGGATTGGCTGATAATCTCTAACAGAAACAGACCCTCAGATCTCATTCTCTAGCTCCCAACCAGAGCCTGCCCCTAACTAGGACAGGAGAAGGCAAGACACAGCACCAGCTAAGACAGGAAGGTTAAGAGAGCTACTTGCATTCTGAGTGGTGAGACCCTAGGCCACTTTCTCTGCTTGGCTTCCAGAAAGATGGCTTCCGGCTTATGCCGGTAAGGTAATAGATGAGAGTAATGTTCTCAGATACTGACAGTTAAGTCCCCCTAGTTTCACAGGTGCCACCCAAATAAGGAATGTGAGACACTTGAGGGAATTCTGTGACTCAGAGGAGACAGAAACAACACAGGGAGCATTAAAACAGAAAACAAGCAAAACAAACCAAAACAATAAAGAATACCCTCCAAGACACAAATGGAAAATGTTGTATCTATGAAACAAAGATGATTATATAAAAAGTAATATTCAGAAAACAGAAAAGAACTCTTAGAATATAAAACTAGGATAAACAGAAATTAAATTGGTAGAATAGTTGAAGATACATTGAAGAAAAACTCCTGGAAATCAGAACAAGACAGCATAGAGTTAAAAATCAAATAAACAGGAGAGAAAATTTAGAAAATAAAAGGATGGAGTCTTTCATCTAATTAATGAATGTACAAAAGAAGGAAAAGAGGAAATGGATCAAAAATCAAAGAAATAATGCAAGATAATCCAGAATTGAAGGACACATGTTTTCAGATTGAACAAACCACTAAATGCCCAGTAAAAGAATGGGGGGGGGAGGGGCAACATGAAGACACATCACTGAAATTTCCAAAACAAAACACTAGTGATAAATGGAAGATTCTAAAAGCTTCCAAAAGAAAAAAAAAAAAAAAACAGGTCACACACGTGATTAGGAATCACAGTGGTAGCTGATGCTGGAAACTGAGAAGATATCCAAGCAAACCAAAAACAGCAATGTCTTCCAAATCTGAGGAAAAGTTGATTTCCGCCTTGAATCTGACACTCCAGTTTGAGATGTGCGCTCTTTCTCCTGTGAACCCTCCCATGCATCCTTTCTCAGGATGCCCAATAATGTGATCCACCAGAAGGAGAGATAAATCAAAAAAGGAGGCGTAGGATCCCAGAATAAGAGGATCTAACACAGGAGAGAGAAAAAAACTCCCAGGAAAATGGTAGAAGGTAGGAAGATCGGTATAAACACGTGCTTTAGAAATATGGTAATGCCAGAAGATACCCTTGAAATATTTGAAAATGGTTGTTGCCTCAAGATGGTGGGAACCAGATATAAGGAAGGGTAGCCCAGGGACTGTTAAGCTTCTTATATATATTAAATATTAACATATTAATATTATATACATACTGTTATATAAAAGTACAATATAATATATAATACACATAATATAGTATATATAATATGCATTCTCTCTCCCTTTATCACTACATATATTTTACATATATGTAGTGAGATATTTCATATATATATAATACATTTATTTTATATATAATATATAAAGAAAAAAGTACTTTGAGAAAATAAATTAAAAGTAGCTTTCAAAATGTAATGGCTTCCTGGTCACATTGCCCTATTGCAGTGGGGGATTTGGTTATGTCAAAATACCAATTCTAAGGAATATTTTTATGTTGTCTGGCTTGTTAGTGAATCATCTTAGGGTCAGCTGAAATATGTTTAGAGTTTGAAAACTGGAAATATTGGCTGCTGAGCTAAGACTAAACTGGTTCTGCTAGCTAACCATGATGATACAATAAAGGAAAGATGGCCCAAAATTACTTCTGGGAAATGACAGTTTTGAAAGTATGTTGCTGTTGTTTTTATTAGAAATGAAGAGAGCAAACGATTCAACAGCTCCCCACTTCCCCACCTTGACAAACACAGTTCCAGGTTTTTAACTCTGGGGAGACTCGAATTCTATCAAGCATTTTGCTTTATTTCCACATTCACTTTGTAAATAGGGATTTAATTTACGCTTGAAGCCAAAGACGGGGTTTGTTTTAGTTTTGCCATCAGTGTTAGGGTCTATTCTTTAGAACTAGGATATAACCTTTACTCCTTGTGGCCCTGGTAGGGTATTTGTGGAAAGCCTAGCGTTTACCGGACCCTTCCAACTTGGTCAGATGCAAACTCCAAATTTGGTCTCCCGTGCATTGGGCAGCAGACGATTCATTGCTCAGCTTTTTTCCAGCTGTTGCTTTATGACGGTCTACTTGGTGTCTCGTCTAGGCACACAGATCAGGGTTCAGGCAAGAATTTAATGTGAGTTTTTACAGATTTGGGGCATACTCTCTGTGGATCCTGATTTTCCAAGACTCTGCCCTCAATTTCTAGCTGCTTTGCTGGCCCCACACTCCAACCTCTGACAAGCCCAAAACATTGCAGTATTACGCTCTGGTTCTAGCTGCTGCTCGTCGTGTGAACTGGGGCAGGCTGTCAGAAGAGAAGCTGTATTAACATGAACTACAGCCAGCGTGGTTCCTTTCTCTCAAGGGTCCAATGCCCTCCGACACCTACCTAAAGTTCGTGACTTTTCAGGACCTTCAAATAATTAAACTTTATATTTGCCCAGAGTTTAGAACTGTTACCTGAAAGAGAGTGAGTCCAATACAAGCCACTCTACCATTTGCAGAACGAGAAATTCAAGAATTTGCTTTTAAGTATCGATACTTCAAAAATTTCAGAACAATATTGTATTTTCGAATCCCCAAATATTTCTATTTGTATTTTTGTGAATTGACATGTGGATATATAATAGCAAAACGGCAAAACACATATTCTGCTTCTCAACATAAATCAAGATTTTGGTGATTTAATAGAATCATTATTCTTGGAATTCCCCCATATACTTTCATCCTTGTGTTTTACATTTTTGTTTCATCCTCAAACAATCATTTTTTCAGTAGTTAAATCTTAGTAGAGGTTTCTTTCAATTCTTTTTATGGGCTAGAATGTTCAAAAGTGTGTAAGTTTTTAGCTACCAGCATATTTCTTATCAAAGATTGGCGGTATATCCTTCAGTACGTGATTACTATCAAGACAATGGCTGATCTAGCAGCGTCATGCTTCTTTAAGACTGTGCATATCACATTTGAGCTTTTCAGTCCCTGGGAAGATAAGCATTCTTGAAGAGGATGGCATTACACGGCCTTCGCAGAACTTCCAATTGATAATACTTTGCAAGCCTAAAGCTAATTATGAACCTCTGAACTTCTTAGTATTTAAGATCAGCGATAGTAGCTGAAAAATAGAACAAGAAAAACTTAACACTTGCATATGCCTTATTTTCCGGAAAGAAAAAAAAATGTGTTCTCTTAAAAAAAAATCTTTTAAAAAGAATCTTTGGTGATCCAACAGAGGGGTTAGTGGGGCAATGATTGCTGTTGTGTTATATTCATGAGTAATGGCTAGGTAACAATGCTGTGTGTTGGAATAGCACTTTATAATCTGTGAATACCAAGTGTCATTATATGCCAACGATTCCCAAATTTGTCTCTCCAGCCTGTGCCTCCATCCTGAACTCTAGGCTCATTTACCCAACTGCCTATTCAATGCTTCACTTAGAAATCTAACAGCTTGAACTTAACATGTTCAAAACTGAGCCCCTGAGACTCTCTCCTTCCACCATTTGTCCAAAGTGCTCCTCCATCAGCCTTCCCCATCTCAGGTAATGGCAACCCTATGATTTCAGTTGTCAGATTAAATGTTTGGTGTGTCATCCTCGAATCTTCTCTCTCCTCCTCTTCACAGCAAAATCCAAAGGCTTTACCTTTGTGATATACCCTGAACTTGACCATGTCTCAGCACCCCTGCTGCCCAAAACCCTGGTCCAAACCACCATCATCTCTCGCCCATATCATTGTAATAACCTTCCAACTGGTTACTCTGCTTATACACTTACCCCCTCTTCAATCTATTCCCAACACAACAGCCGGAGCAATTCTGTTAAAAAATATATTAGATTAAGACCCTCTGCTCAAAACTCTCCAATGTTTTCTTATGTCAATCCTATGTCACAGTTCTTATTAACACTTACAAGGCCCTACCTTATCTGTACTACTCTCCCCTTACTTATCCAGGTGCAGCGAACTGGCTGTTCCAAACATGCTGAACACTGGCTATTCTCTCTGCTGGAATGCTCTTACCCCATTTATCTACCAGCTTTTGCATTTTCTTCAGATCTTAACCCAAAGGGGCTCATTCTTAGTGACCTCTCCATCTAAATGTGCATACCTCCTACCAGCACGTGCTTTTCAATCTCCCTTGTCTGCTCTGTTGCCTTGCATAGCAGTTATCACTATTTGCCATACTATATATTTTCATATTGAGATCTTGCGCTTTATCAGTCTGCATAACTGGAATGTAAACTCAGTGAGGGCAGGCATTTGAGCTAGTTGTCCTCTGCTCTATCTCCAATGTCAAGGCAATGTCTAGCACACAGTAGGAGCTCCAAACATATTTGTTGAATGAATATACATAGCATTGCCACAGCTGACCCTTACAATTCTGTCTCCATTATACTGATGCAGAAAGTACATCCAAGGTGATTACATGACTCAATCTGAGGCACATAACCAATTTCAAAGAAAATAATTATATACAGTTTTTTATACAAATTCTGGATTCAGAGGTATTTCCATAGCACTATACTGCTCACCCCAAATTTGAGACCAGTCTACTCCTGAATCCTCTGAATCCAATGAGTAAATGTAGGTGTTGTTTTTATAAACCAATAAGAGAAAGATTTTTAGGTGTATAATACAATGGAAATAGATTGTTTTATTGTATTATAATACCTCCTCTGAATTTGTAACACAGATTTTTAAAAAATTGAGCTGATATTTACATAATGTAAAGTAGCCATTTTAAAGTGAACATTTCAGTGGCATTTAATACATTCACAATGTTGTATAATCACCACCTCTAGAAATACAAGATTTTAATCCTTCTTCCTCCCTCCCTCCCTCCCTCCCTCCTTCCTTCCTTCTTTCCTTCCTTCCTTCCTTTCTTCCTTCCTTCTTTCCTTCCTCCCTTCCCTCTTTCCCTCCCTCCCTCTCTCCCCCCCTTCCTTCCTCCTCTCCTCTCTCTCTCTCTTTTTTCAGATTGTACTATGACAAATGTAGAGAATAAAGTCAGAAGAAAACTTAGAGAACCCAAATTCTTTTCTGTGAATCAGTTTCTTCTTTTCTAAACACTATTATTTTTCTACCATGTTCACTGGACTATTGCTAGGCTCTAGTACTCTTAGGGCTTTAGAAGGAAAATATCGTATAAATAACACAGTGATACACAGATTTTTGATGTGTGGTTAGTTATTACTATTCACAGCATCTTCTTGTTACTTACATTAGAATTATCCATAGAATTTAGTTCATATTCTCTGGTGTCTGCTAAGGGCTGGGTTCTCCTTAGTCTGGTAGGCTTTCTGTAAAACTTTAAATTTACATTTACAAAGACTATTTTTATAATTTAATTAATCACACATTATATAACATACTGGTATTTTACCTAAATACCGTTTATTCTTGTAAGTTTGTCTCAAGAACATTCCACCCTCTGTCCTGTTAGGTGGCCTCTCAGGGGCTCACTTTTCCCAAAGGCTTTCTCTGTCCTCCATCTGTCATATTCTCTCCACAACCCAAGGCCCAGGCTTCCTTCTTCTGTGAGGTTCTTACCAGCAACTCAAAGTGCCACTGATTTTCTTACCCTTCTGAATTTCTTTTTCTGCTCTTATTGTCCACACAGTATGATTGATCACTCAATTACATTCTCTTCTGTCTTACTCATTATCATTTCATCACTGACTACTCTGGGGCCCCATTGCTTTTCCATCAACAGAGAGGATGAGACTAGATGTCCTTGAAACTGTCTACCAGCTCTGAAAATTCTGATTACGTGTTGTAGTTTTTTTTCTTCTTGGACTATCAACTTCTTGAGACAGATACATATATTTTAAAATCCCACAGTGTACTGTGCTCAGCACAGATAGGTGTTCAGTAAATTTCTAGTCACCATAAAGAGTCATGTTTCTGTGTATGTAGGAGTGTGCTCTGACTCCTAGAAATGATAATGATCCATTAGGTCAAATTAATAGAGTTAAAACATTCAGGTCTTGGAAGTGGCAGTCTTGCTCCTTGTGCTGCTCACAACCTGTCCAGAATAATGTGTCCCACTCTGGCAGGCTTGTCTTAAGAAAGCAAGCTTTCATTTGGATACAAACAAATTAGGGGAGACTCTGGAAACCATAATTAGGAGGTATTAAAGGCATTTAGCCTGGATAAGAAACAATTAATAGGGGCCAAAAATACTGTATCCAAATGCTTAAAGATATAGAATGAAAAACAGAATGATTTTGGGCGGTCCAAAAGATAAATCTAGGACAAATGATGAAAACATATAGAGGCGATTTCAGCTTAGCGTAAGTAACAACATTTTCATAAGTTTCTTATAAATTAGCTATTTAACAATAGAATGAGTTATGTGCCTCATTGGCTCTGTTGATTAATTGTACAGATATTGACTGAGTGCCTGCTCTATGCCAGTACTGTTCTGGACATGAGCAAGTGATGAATGAGATAGTCCTGGACCTGCTGTAATAGACAGTACCTTCTGGTGGGACAGAGAAACAATAAGAAAAACAAACAAAAAACTCCCATGAAGAAAATAAAATGTCCATGAAGAAAATGAAACAGGGCATGGGGATAGAAAGAAGGGAGGTGGAAAAGGAGCTGGATAAGAACAGATGGTCACGGAAGCCCCTGTGAAGATGACATTCAAGCTGAGACCAAAATGACCAGACGAACCAGCAGTGTATCTCAGGGAAGGGCATTCCAGGCAGTTGGTACAACGAGGGTAGATGTTGGTCAAGGGCCAATCAGCCATGTGAGTATCTCAGGGAAGGGCATTCCAGGCAGTTGGTACAACGAGGGTGGATGTTGAAGGGCCCTCAGCCAATGATCTCTGATGGTTCAATGTATGTGTCCACTGGGCTAGGCTCTGATGCCCAGTTGTTTAGTCAAACACTAACCTGGATGTGCTGTGCGGGTAGTTTGTTGGTGTGATTAACATTCACAATCAGTTCACTTTGAAGGAGATTACCCTCCAAAAGTGAGTGGGTCTCATCTGATCAGTTGAACGTCTTAAGAGCAAAAACAAATTTCTCTGAGAAGAAGGAGTTCTACCTCAAGACTACTTAGGTAGAATCAAATCCTGCTGAGTTTCCAGCCTGGCAGCCTACTCTACAGATTTTAGACTTGCCAGCCCCCACATCACACAAGGCAATTCCTTAAAGTAAATCTGTGTATGTATATGTAGTACCTGCATTCATATATACACACACACATATACCTACATGCACATCCTATTGGTTCTGTTTCCCTAGAGAACTCTGACTTACACAGGCCCCTTCCTGGGAACTTCTGTATATCCTGGCATGGAGTGTCTGTGATTCCACAGCCGATCGAGTGGAAGTGGAGGGCAGACTCTAACAGGTTACGATGCCAGAATTATTTAGGGACCCAAAAAGCTGTGAATGCAACTTTTAGAAAGTATTCCTACTTCACAAATACCCCTGCTATCTATTGAATCCTACAGTGTAGCAGGGTTGCTTACCATTGCAATTGTCCAATAAAAGAATGGAGATTTCATCCCTTACTCTATTTTTACATTTTAGAATTGATTTCTTTTCTTATTATTTCCCCTGGAGAACAGTTTAAAGAAGAGGTAATTATAGGGGTTCAAATGAGATTTTTCCATTCTTTGCTGAATTTAAGTAGACATGTTTATGTCTTTTGAGAACTTCCGTATCCACAGTCCAATGAATACTCTAGAAATTCAAGGTGAAGTGCATGATATTATCAGCAAGCAGCCATTTTTGATTTATAATCTATTAAAATTCCTGAGACATCACCTGGAAATTATTTTCTTGGCATTTGCACACTGATTCAGGTCACTGATAGCATTTGGCATTCTGCCACCACTTGCTACTCCCTTCAAACTCAGCAAATGGCTCATTTCACAGACCCAAGACAGCTTTCTCACCAGAGAACCAAACCTCTGGGGTCTTCTGGCTGTAGCTGACAATTACAGGTGTATCTCCAATATTTTCCACCAGCAGTGCAGAGTGTAGAAGAATGTCATTAGCCACCAGATACTAGTAGCAGAGTAAGAATTACAGATTACTATGGTAACCCTATCATTTTGATCAGTAGACAAAGTCTTTTATATTACCTTTGCATAGTATTAGCCTTCTCTGTAGAAAATATGTTTTAGTTTGTATAATACATAATCTTTTCTGATCTTACGTTATGTTAATTAAATTTTGTCAAAATAAATCCAAACTTTAAAGTGTAAGTATTCTAAGCTGTGTTTAATGGATAGGCAGTTTGTAAGTTGGAGCTGAG
This sequence comes from Ursus maritimus, assembly GCF_017311325.1. Taxonomy (NCBI): domain Eukaryota; kingdom Metazoa; phylum Chordata; class Mammalia; order Carnivora; family Ursidae; genus Ursus; species Ursus maritimus. The sequence continues at coordinate 22,058,185 of NW_024425564.1, forward strand.
CTTTTGTCCTGAATGAGTCATGAAGGAATACAAAACAGGGGAGGTATGATGGAAGTTGATATTGGAAATGTTGGAGTCTTACCTTCTATCTTCCTTCTAAGGATGTGCTGAGTCCCATTTTCGGAGGGCTTAGCTAGATTCATGGATTCCAAGGCTCATGGAAAAGGCTGTGTGATTACAAAATACTTTTGCTTAATTGGATGCATTTTCTCCGGTCTTTTCCTCTTTACCTTCAATGGGTTGCTTCTGAGGAAAGTTCTCGAAGACATCCTGTTTTCTGTCCCACCTTCATGATTATTTCAGATTGTAAAGCACTTATTTCCTATGTTGCCATACAAGTCTTCCAAGCAATTTAGGACATTTGTCCATAAGCAAGAAGGAGAGCTTCCAGGTACCCTGAGGGAAAGGAGCTGTAGCCCTCCTGTTTTCCCACAAAAGGAACTGCCTACCCCATCTTCACAGTGCACAAAAGTGCTGGGTCCAAACACCAGCCCCCACTAAACAGCTGTGCAAGTACGGGCAGCATCCTTTCTTATGCTCACTATTTGCAGTTTTGTGTGAAGACCATGCCCCTAAACTCTGAACTATAGTACCTAATCCCGTATCTGCATGATTACATCTAAATATTTCTAGACTTTATCATGGTCTATCTAAGTCTTTTCTTCTACCTAAATATCCCTGGTCCCTTGAATCCACCTTTATCAAGTGTAACAATTAATTTTATGAGTATCTTGGCTAGGCTATGGTTCCTAGTTGTTCGGTCAAAAATTATTCTAGAAGTTTCTGTGAAGGTATTTATAGATGTGATTAACATTAAATCAGCTGACTTCAAGGAAAGCACGTTACCCTCTATCAGGTAAATGGGCCTCAACCAGTCAGGTGAAGGCCTTAAGAGGAAAGACTAAGGTTGCCCAAGGATGCAAGTCTGCCTCAAATCTGTAACATAGAAACCCTGCTGAGTTTCTAGCCTGCTGCCCTGTGGATTTGGACTCAAGATGGCCCCAATATCAACTCTTGCCAGAATTTCCAGGCTGTGGGCCTTCTTGACAGCTTTCTGACTTGCTAAGCCCTGCATTCATGTCAGCCAACTGCCTAAAATTTCTCCCTTTCATTCTCTCTCTCTCTCTCTCCCTCTCTCTCTCATTCTCCGACTTTCTTATATATTTCTAGAAATTTATCTATTGGTTTTGTTTCTCTGAAGAACCCTGACTAATACACCAAACAGCAAACTATTTTCATTTTCCCATCCTTCCTCATTATTTTCTGAATATGGTCCAGGTTACTAATACCTCACCTAATAGACTCAAGGTATGATGAGTGCCAGGTAGAGCAGTGTCTTTCCCACCTTATCCTAGCTCTGATATCAGTTAGTGCATATAACTTCGTGCTTAAGAACAGAGCCTTGGCAATAGAGAGAGCTGGATTTAAGCCTCCATCTTACAATTCTGTAATGGAAACAAGTTACTTCTTTCAGTCTCAGTTTCTTAAATCCCTGGTTGAGGATAATAATGCAACTGCATCATGGTATTTTGTGGTATGAGAATAAAAAAGATAGTTCACTTTAAAGAAAGTACCAGTTGTTCTTTGGCTTTGGCAACAGGTAATCATAATTGATCAATGACAACTTGCTACAGTAACCAGTAAACCAATCAACGACAGATCACAGTTCTTCTCAAAAACAGCCAATTAGCAACAGCCTCACTGCAATGACCCCTTCGGAAGGTCAGCCCACCAACAACTGTCTTCCTTCGATTACTCTGTCTCCAGAGCTAAATAACAACCCATCCCTAAGACCTCTGCTTCGGAACAGGCACAGTCGCTGAACTTAACATTTGCCCAAATCCTATCCAGTGCAGCTCTCTGCTTTGCTCAGAGACTGTGTAGTTTATAAACACAGCTATCCCTTGTTCAGCAATAATTTCAGCTTTTTGTTGTAGGCACTGAGTGGTGGTCATGTCTTTTTTTTTTTTAAGTTTTATTTAATAGAGAGAGAAGGAGAGGAAGAGAGAATCTCAGGCACACTCCATGATGAGGGTGGAGCCCACTGGTCACATCTCTTGACAGAGGATAAAATTGGGTCATATGTGAAAAGTATTTAGCATAGTGCCTGGCATAGAATAATCACTTAAGAAATGTTAGCTGTTATCTTGAGTGCCTAATTCTATTGATGTCCTCTAATGTTGCTCCGGCTTTTTCAATAGCAAAGGCTGTCAGCCTGGGAATGACGTTTTTGTTGTTTGGAGCTCCTCCACCCAAAATGGGCATATCTGGGGCATGCCCAACATGCAACTGGGCTTGGCGGTGACAAGATCAAAGAACGGCCACCCAAGGAGGATGGTCAGGACAATAGTGGCTCACTGGAAGTGTCTGTAACCATGGCCACATCTTGTCTAGCCATGCTCCTGTCTGCTTCACTAGCTGCTGTCGGAGAGTAGCCTTGTTACACGGTTGAATCACAGGGCCTACTAAACTCCAGAGTTCTTTCCACAGGGGCTGCCGATGACCCACCAATTCCAACCTGCATTTGTCTATTTGTTGGACCCCCAGATAGCAGGATAAGCCCTTTACCACATTAAATTTCATCTTTCTAAATTTGTTCCAGTGCAACAGTCTGATCAAAATCCTAGATGGGAAAATGCTTCAAATAGACATTGAAGTGGGAAATAATAAGGTTTTAAACATATAGAAAAGACATTTTTGCCCTGCTGGTGAAAGGCTGTGCTCTACCATTTGTGCATGAGATCCTTCTGTCCAAGATGGGCTCCAGGAAGGAGGAATGTTTATTTTTTACTTTATATAGACCTTAGTTTTCAGAATTTAGAGTTACAAAATTAATGAGAAAATAGTATAGAGTTCACATTTATTTATTTGAGAGAGAGAGACAGAGAGAGAGCGAGCACAAGGAGCAAGGGGGCGTGGCAGAGGGACAGGGAGAAGCAGACTCCCTGCTAAGCAGGGAGCCTGATACAGGACTCAGTCCCAGGACCTTGGGATCATGACCTGAGCTGCAGGTAGATGCTTAACCGACTGAGCCACCCAGGCGCCCTCAGTTTCCCCTATTATTAACATCTTACATTAGTGTGGCACATTTGTTATAATTAATTGATACATTATTGTTAACTAACATTCATACTTTATTCAGACTTCCTTAATTTTTACCCGCTATCCTGTTTTGTTTTGTTTTTTCCAGGATGCCATCCAGAATACCATATTCTGTGTACTTGTCATTTCTCCTTAGACTCTTCCAGATGGAGAGCTTCTCAAACTGTCCTTGTTTTGATGACCTTGACAGTTTTGAGGAGGACTGGTCAGGTATTTTGTACAATGCCCCTCATCTGTTGTTTTTCTCATGACAAGATTGGGATTCTGATTTTGGGGGGAGGAAAAGCACAGAGGTGAGATGACATTTTCATCACATCATATCAGGGGCACATACTAGCAACATGACTGCTCGCTGTTGATGTTGGCCTTGCTCACCTGGCTGAGGGAGAGCTTGCCAGACTTTTCCACTATAAAGTTACTTTTTCCCTTTCTGTATAGTATTCTTTGGAAGGAAGTCACAGTGTACAGACCATAGTTAAGGAATGGGGAGTTATGCTCTGTCTTCTTGAGGGTGCAGTATCTACATAAATTATTTGGAATTATTCTGGACATTTGTCTCTTCTCCCCCATTTGTTAGTTTATTTATTTATTTGATCATATATTTATATCAGGATGGACTCATGGATTTGTAAAAATATTTTGCATTCTATGACAAGACTATTTTTTAAAAAAATTGTTCCAGCTTTGGCCGCTGGGACCTCTTTCAGTTGACTTTTGTGTTCTTTTGACATGATCCTGTTGTTGTGGAGTTTTGTTGTTCTTGGTTGGTTTGTTAGTTTATCACTTACTTTCTACCACCACGAAATGCTCCAGGCTCATCTTGTCCACCTGGAAGTGGAAGGGGAGTGGTTTCCTGAAGCTGTGTAAGACCCTGGCACACGGACAGCAGGCTAAGATCCCACCAAATCCAACATGGTTGAGAGCTTCTCCTCTACTTCCAGACTGACCATGGGCAGCCTTTAGTGGTCTCCTTTCTCTTCTCCTTTTTGTTACACAAGTTCTCAAGTGTCTCAGCTTCCACCGGGGGTGGGTGCCCAGTGAATGTCCACTCTAAAATTAGCAAGGGAAAATTCTTAGAGACATCATTATATTTTTACATTTCTAAAATATTATAATGCATGTGATAACGTAGCCTTCGCTGCTATGAAACATGCTATTTGGCATGTCTTATTTCTCTTGCTTACTAGAAATTTCCTGAAGGCAGAGACCACATTTTGTGCTTCTTTATATAATTCCTATACTGAGCACTTAGCGTATAGCTGATGAACAAATATATCCTGTTGAATATGTCGCAATTTTTTGAATCATTTTGGCAGATATGTTCTCCAAGATGAACTTGATTTTTTTTTTAATCACAAAATCAAAACATAAGATTGCACCTTTGTTTTTAAAAGCTCTGTTAGAGTTCCATGATGATTATGATATTCTCGCAACAAGGATAGTGACACCCAGAGCAGAAATGGATGGGTCTCTGTTCAGAAGCCTGAAGGGCTAGCACTCGAGCCTGAAGACAGAGACCTCCATAGATGACTTCTGTACATCCCTTTCTGGTGTCGTAATTCTGGGTGCCCTTGAAGTAAGCGGTTTTATTGCTACATCTTGGCAATCGCCAGAAAAGGTCTTTATTTTTTTTTTAAAGAATTTATTTATTTATTTGACAGAGACAACCAGCGAGAGAGGGAACACAAGCAGGGGGAGTGGGAGAGGAAGAAGCAGGCTCACAGCGGAGGAGCCTGACGTGGGGCTCGATCCCAGAACGCTGGGATCACGCCCTGAGCTGAAGGCAGACGCTTAACCGCTGTGCCACCCAGGCGCCCCCAGAAAAGGTCTTTAAAAGCGTAGTGCGTAGGGTGGTGAAGAGAAGGAATTCAGGTGGGTTCTGGAAACCTGGATCAGTAATATAGTCTATTAAATAGGCCATCTGGGGACACAAGGCTTTTTCAGTTGGGGTTTTTAAAACCTCACCCTTAAGAAGCATTAGGGAAGAGAATGTTTATTTTCCACGTGCAGAGGTCTCCATAGGCAGCCAGGTGGCATTTTTACTCAGTAGTGCCCGTCTGGTACATCAGGAGAGTCACAGGTGGCTACAGTCAGAGAAGGGCTTCTTCAACCTCTTCTCTCCATCCCACGGCCCTCGAATGCCTCATGTTTCAGAAGATTTATCAGACAAATCGTAAAATACAAAGTTATATGGGTAGCTCAGCTGTCTGAGAGAGGATCAGAAGATCCAGCTTTAATGGGCTGATTAATGGAAAATCCATTACTGATGTAGGATAGGAAGATTTTTTTCTTTTTTTTTTTTTGCTTTAACCAAGTGGTATGGAAATATGAATAAATAGGGTGACTATCAGCAGAAGAAGTTAGTGGTAGGAACTCTGGTTGTCTGTTCTGTGTGGTTTGTAAATAGAAATTTTAAAGGTGATTTTTTGGTTTTTGAAGAGTTTACTGTTTATTTATGATATTTATACTTTAAGAGATGATAGAAATGTATTCTCTCCCATTAAGTAGACTACACAATTAAAATAATTTTTTTCCTTGTAGAAGTTCAAAAACCAAATCATTTTATGTAAAGACATTTTTATTTTATTTTATTTTTAGAAGATTTTATTTATTTGAGAGAGAAAGTGAGTGAGAAAGAGAGAGCGCACAAGCAGGAGGAGCAGCAGGCAGTGGGAGAGGGAGAAACAGACTCTTCACTGAGCAGGGAGCCCGACTAAGGGCTTGATCCTAGGACCCTAAGATCATGACCTGAGCCGAAGGCAAACACTTAATCGTCTGAGCTACCCAGGTGCCCCTGTAAAGACATTTTTAATCTCCTAGTTCATCAAATCTCATTTACCATATTTTGAACAACAATGAAATTATAATATCCCCACCAAGTAGGAGTGCCAGATAAAGGATACCCAGTTGAATTTGAATTTTAGATAAACAATGAATATTTCCTATAGGTCCTTGCAATATTTGGGATATGCTTTTACTCAAAATGTACTTGTTATTTATCTTATTTCCAATTTAACAGGGAATCTTTTATATTATTTGTTAACTCTGGCAACCCTATCACCAAGGCAAATTTTTCTGGAAGAAATTTGAAGCTATCAACATAGCTTTTATTTATTTTTTCTTTCTTCCTTTTTTATGAGATTTTAATTTTGTATTTATTTGAGAGGAAGAACAGGCGGGAAGAGGAGCAGAGGGAGAGGAACAAGCAGACTCCGTGCTGACCGAGAAGCCCAACATGGGGCCTGATCTCATGACCCTAAGATCATGTCCTGAGCCGAAACCAAGAGTTGGATGCTTAAATGACTGAGGCACCCAGGTGCCCTTCAACATAGCTTTTAATAAAACACATTGGCTTTCATTTATGCCGTGAAATCAACTTTACGTGATCCGTGGAGTAGAGGTGTTGTGTCTGACCCTTGCATCTCATTGGCTCACAGCCCATTCCAATCCACCTGATAGAGCCCCATCCCACCCCAGAAATGGCTTTTGTCATGGTCACCAATGATTTCCATGTTGTCAGATCCAATGAACATTTTTCTGTCCTCATCTTTGGTTTCGGTGACCCCCTTCTCTATCCTGGTTTTCTCCCTATCTGACCACTAATTCTCTTTCCTCTGTCAGATCCTCCTACTCTAACTACAAGTTGGGAATTCCTTATGGTCCATACCAGATTCCCCTTTCTTCTCTTTCTACACCAACACTGTCCAATAGAAATTTCTGTAAGGATGGAAATATGCTATACATGCACTTATCCGCTGCTAGCTACACATGGCTACTGAGGAAATGTGGTTCGTATGACTCAGGAACCAAATTTTTAATTTTTATTTCATTAATTTATATTGCCACATAAAGCCAGTGACCATATTGGACAGCACAACTCCAGGCTGTCTTACCAGGTAAGCTGCTAAAAAGCAGCTTTAGACTTGCAACGTCCTGGGTTGTATCTGTAGCTCAGATCTCCCCACAGAGCTGCAGGATTATATTCATCTGATAACTCGGATGACTTACAAGCATGGACTGTTCTTTCCTCAGCTGCCGCTATTCAGAGAATGGCACCAGCCACTCAGTTGGTTGAACTTAGAAAATGAGAGTTGTTCTTGATTTTTTCCCTTTTCCTTACTATCTCGCATCCAAACTACAAGCAACTTGCATTGATTCTACCTTCAACTTGCATTGTGAATCTGAACACTTCTTTTCGTCTCCACTGCTACCACCCAATCCAAACCATCATTATGTCATGCCTGGATGACTTGTAATAGTCTCCCTGCCTCTTGAACCCCCCTGCAGCCCATTATCTATCTAATCCTCTCAAAACATGAGTTAGATTATGTCACTTTTCTGCTGACGATTCTTGCACATTTTGCCATTGCTTTTGGAATAAAATGTCAATTCCTTGTTTTGGACTTCAAGAATCTGGACTCTGCTTTCCCTTCTAACCCATTTTATTCTGTGTTTCCTCTTGTCGCTTTGCACTAGACTTTCTGGGACCACACGTGCTGTGCTGCCCCAGGACCTTTGCACTTGCTATTTCTCATCTGCAGTCTCTTCCCCAGCTGTTGACCTGGACAGCCTTATCTTACTCTTTTTTCTTAACTCAGTACTACAGGGAGCTCTCCCCTAACCACTTATCCCGGTGGGTTCATTTCCATTTCCTTATTCTCCATGTCAGCACAGAGACTCTTTTCTCCTTCACATTGTGTGCTTGTCCCTTTAATGTCTGTGTGGTCCACCAGCCTGTGAGCTCCAAGAGGGCAGAAGCTTCTATGTAACTCCTGCATATATCTAATACTAGCACATCATTGAAGCATAGAGGAACTCTATAAATATTTGTTGAATGAATGAATGAATGAATGAGCTCATGCTTTGACTTACAGGCAGGGTATTATATCTTATTTTATTGTTTTCAAAATCCAGTTTTTAATTTGTATTTTAAATAGCAACAAGTGGATGCCAACATCTTCCCTTTTCCATTAAATGAACACAACATTGGCATCCAGGGAAAAGACAGAGATAATAAAGATTAATTGCTACTGAGAATAGTGTCTTTTTTTCAAGTCTCCACAGGACCATATTGCTTTCAGCTTCCTAGACCTACTTACAGTAAAGAGGTTTCCAGTACTATTCTGGCAAATTATAGATAGTGGTTGCACTTTGGAATTATCTGGGAAGCTTTAAAATATGCTGGCTGGGTCTCATCCCCGTAGATTTTGATTTAATTGGTCTGAGGGGCATCCTGAGTGCTAGGACTGTTACAGCTGCCCAGGAGATTCTAACGTGTAGCCACAGTTACATATCACAGAAGGAAGTTGTGGACCAAAGAAGGATGGATGCACATTCTCACTCCTTCAGAATGGCTATTACTAAGAAGGCAAGAAATAACAAGTGCTGTCAAGGATGTGGAGAAAAGGGAACCCTCGTGCACTGTTGGAAGGAATGTAAATTGGTACAATTACTATGGAAAACATCATGGAGGTTCCTCAAAAAATTTAAAAAACTACCATGTGATCCAGCAATTCCTCTGCTGGGTATCTGTTCTAAGAAAATGAAAACACTAATTTGAAAAGCTGTATGTACCCCCATGTTCATTGTAACATCATTTACAATAGCCAAGTCCCAGAAACAACCTAAGTAGCTGTCTACCTATGGATGAATGGAGAAAGAAAATGTGGCATATAGATACAATGGAATAGTATTCAACCATAAGAAGGAACAAAGTCTTGTTATTTGTGACACCATGGATGGATCTTGGGGGCATTATGCTAAGTAAAATAAATCAGATAGGATAAGACAAATACCATATGATCTCATTTACACGTGGAATCTAAAATAACAAAAAATGGGAGTTCATAGATACAGAGGACAGATTGGTTGCCAGAGGTGGGGGAGGGGAGTGAGCAAAATGGGTGAATGGGTAAAGGGGGTCAAAAGGTACAAAAAATAAAATGAAATAAACTATAAAACTGTTAAGTGAACTAATATGTTTTTGTATATTATAACAAGAGTTTCCCAGGTGAACACAATTTTTTCCTATTTCTGTTTTGAAATAACTCAAGCAACAGCAACATCACCTTAAAACTTCTTTATTACATTCAATCAAATATTATCAATGACATTTATAAGAAGTAACAAAGGAACAATAAACTTGTATTTGAATAAAACATGTCGATTCCAGTTCTGAAACTTAATCAGAAAATACATATTTTAGCACAATAAAAATCCATTAAATACACATCATTGTTAGGTTGTTTCTGTTATTAAAACACTCATTGATGTTAAGAAAACGTATTCAGCTGACACTGACAAATTTCTCTTAAAAACAATTATATGTTATCATTGCAATATTACAGATTTTTTAAAAGTTATATACTTGGAGATAAAATGATCCAATTTATTTCCTGAAGCTCTTTTAATAGATTGTAAATGTTAAATAAAAATGTTGAGAAACGACTCAGGGGATAAGATTGTTAAGATTTCTTCCTGAAACTATTTTGACAACCTCTAAGGGCCAGATAAGGATTTCTAAATTCCCTATGGTCAAATGGGAAAGGGCTTAGAATGAGAACCGGGATTCTTGGCTTCTACTCTGGTGAATTTAGCTTATTAATCATCATGGTATCCAACTCGCTTATTTGTTCATTTGGGAGAGTCACATTTCAGACCTAATCCTATGTAGTGTGGTAGGGTTTTTTTCCTTGAAGATTTTATTTATTTATTTGTTTGTTTGTTTGTTTATTTATTTATTTGAAAGCGAGCAAGAGAGAGAATCTCAAGTAGACTCTGCACCGAGCGTGGAGGCTGACATGGGGCTTGATCTCTCAACTCTGAGATCCTGACCTGAGCCAAAATCAAGTTGGAGGCTTAATTGACTGAGCCACCCAGGTGCCCCTGAACCCGGTAGGTTTTAAAATGCTGTGCAAAAATTTCCCTATACTGTCTAAACATTTCAACCCCTAATTTTCTCAGCTGATCAGCATTATTATTGTTATGTATGTCCCCTAGATCGATCTCCCCACTGAAGCAAGAGGTTGCTTCCATCCACATTTCACTGCACACAGGGGCACCACTATTATTTGGTGCCCAGGACTGTTGTCAAAAGTCCTCATTGTCGTAGCTAAAGAATGGACTAACCCCATCTGAATAACTGACTGCAGACCCCAAGCTAGATGGACACACATCCCAAGTCTCTACTCCATCTGTCCTGGAGGGAGCAGACTCTTGAGGAAAGGCCAACGTGGGCCTGATGGCTCTGCAATCGCCTGGAATTTTCAAAGGAAGTGACCTGGTTGGAGAGGCTTCCATGGCTACTGTGGCTGGGAAGTCCAAGCCTTCCAGATATATGGACATGGGGATGTTTTCAGAAGCATAGTTACACCCTGAAAGGCTCTTCACTTCCTGGGCGTTGTCACAGCATTTCAGAGCAGGGGGCGGGTAGGCCTGGTAGGACACTTTGGTGGTGGTGGTGATCACGGTTTGTAGTGCTGGAGCACCTGCTGGGGGAGCCTTGAGGTACCTGCAGGGAAGCTCTGTGTCATAATAAGGGTGAGTGGCCACAGCCTGGAACTGTCCATGGTCGGGTGTCTCCCCAAGGCCAGGTGTGCCAAGAGCTGGTTTCCAGCCATGTTGCTTGCTGGTGAAATCAAAGCTTCTCTCAAAGCTGCTGTATGAATTGACGTTATATTGTAGTGCATTCAGATGAAGCCAGTCTGCGTCATCAGGGATCTTGCTGGCATTTGCATAAAGGGTGGGATGTGGGCTTGAATTTGTGTAACTAGGACCTGCCAATTCATAGCTGCAAGGTGGCCTAGGCAAAAAACTTCTTGGATTTGGATATTTCTGAAAGGGTGGCATTATGTCTCCTTGGAAGGTGGCTACGTCACAGGTAGCTTTGTAAGTATCGGAGCTTGGGAAGGAAAAGCAAGGCTGCCCTGGAATAGGGAAGCCAGCATCAGTAATTATATCAAACTCTTCTGGATTTTCCAAGGGAGGCATGTTGTTGAAATGTCCACTGTTGTCTTGATTCTCTCCGGACTAAAAAAATGATATAAATTTTTATTTGTAAATAAAAATGTAAATTACGTAGGCACCCTCATCTGTAACAGTAGCCAACCAACCAAGTAAAAACAAACTTCCAATGGGACAGTTGTGTGTTGTGAGTGCTGTACTGCTCTGGTACGTGATTTGAATGCAGGGTCCAAGGGCTGCAGAACTTGACCTTGCTCAGGCATGAAGACCACACTGCCGAAAGAAGAGAGTTCAGGGTGGCCAGGCAGTGTAGGTCTGAGTGGCAGATGGCTTTGTGTTTCCTCGTTCTATATTCATAATAACGGAGTCACAGGAGACTGACATAGACCTGGGTTCAAATCCTGACTCTGTCCTTCATTAATGGAACAAATTACTTAACGTCTCTGAACCTTAGATTCCTAATTTTTAAAATTTCAATAACAACCACATCCTCTTAAGTCCTTTGTGACTGTTTCATGTGTGAAACTCTTAGACTCTATGTGCCTGGCACATAGAAAGTGCTTGAACACTGGCTTCTCTTATCCCCTGACTAGCACTGCCAGCTTGGCATGATTTGGTTGAAAAGCCAAACTGGATCAAGTTGCCCCAAGAAGTTTTATTTGTTCTGTGTGAACAATGCAAAGGATGTTCTCAAGGATACCCTGTTAACTCACTGTTGATATGCACCTATTTCTCTCTTTATTAAAACTGGATACCTGCCCGTGTATCAGGCTGTCAGCTGTCATTGACTATAGAGACAGTTTGATTTTTTTTTTTTAAGAAGAAGAAATTAGGAACCCTATCCAAAATGTGGATTCAATGACATTTTGTTGGAGATATAATTTTCACATAAAATAAAACCTTTCTAATTAATTTATGACATCCATATTTTACATAATTAGCAGTATATTTTGTGATGAAAATGAACACTGACCACAGTGTCATGTCAGCTCCCCATTACCTCCGGTTCTCGAATTCTCTTTTTCTGGGGTTGGTAAAAAGAGGCCATTTGTCTCTTGATGGCGCTTCTTCTAGCTTCTGTCTCTGATTTGCTCTCTGGTCTTGGGTGATCATGAACTCCCTTGGCCTGCATTAATAAGGAAATAAACCATATCTTTATTCTGCCAAAGGAAGCTGGTGATGTTTGTCAAAAATTGATGGTTTTTCCCAATATCTCAAGTTGTTTTTTGTTTTTCCAGAAAGACAGAGAATAAATTATTGAACTAATAATACAGCATCATTAATAGATATCTTAAAAGTTTACCTAACAATCCTTTCCCCATATTAAGTCAGCTGTAACTGTAGTTTGGTTTACTATCTCTTGTCTTTACAGCACACAGAAGCTGAGCTCATTCCTGGGCGCCGGGTAAGGCTCTGGGAGCCCCAGTCCCGATTTCTAACCATGAAGCTCGATTTAGGTTAGTCTAGAGTTCCTAAGGCGCATGGCAGGTGGTCTGGTCCCTATGGTATGATGCAAATACCCACCACAAATTGTGATGTCCCCCCACCTACTTGGAAAAATATCGCGTTGCCATCAAGCCGCCAGAAGTTGGTGACAGGGTATCCGCTGTGCCCTCGACAGGGAATCAACTCCAAAGCGGAATGACAGTTGGGGCATGCTTTCTCTGCCAAGCCAGCAGGAGAGAAATATTAATAACTCCGACCCCAGGTGCTTTTGAAGGAAGAAAGGGGAAAATTCCTTGGGGAAAGGGAACTCGTGGCCACAGGGCCACCCCACCCCGTCCCGGCGCTGGGCGCTCACTCTGCTGTTTCAGGCGCGCCTTGTCGCAGATGGCTGGCCGCAGCTGCAGGCGGGAGCCGTCGGGCAGGGCGCAGGCCCGAGCGCACAGCACCACGCCCAGGCACGACTTCTTGAGGATGTGGCCGTTGTGGTTGTTGGTGTTGCGCATGGCCCAGCCGCTCAGGTGGCGCTGGGCCTTCTTCTCGTCGCTTCGGTAGATGAAGCGCACGTAGCCGTCGGGCCACTCGCGGAAGTGGTCGAAGTGGGCCGGCTCCTGGAGGGCGCGCGAAAGGGCAGGACGGGTGAGCCCACCAAGCGCAAGCCGGACCCGTCAGGCCTTTCATTTCTTCCCAAGCACCTTAGAATAAAAACTGGTTCTTTTTAATCCCAGAAGTGTCCTAAAACCCACAAACTGTGCCATCACAAAACGTCACCCTCCGGTCTGTGCATGCTATTCTGACAACTAGCTATTCATTGATGTTTATAAAGTTCTTATCTTTTATTTATTTATTTATTTATTTATTTATTTATTTATTTATTTATTATTATTTTAAAGATTTTATTTATTTGACAGAGAGAGGCAGCGAGAGAGGGAACACAAGCAGGGGGAGTGGGACAGGGAGAAGCAGGCTTCCCACCGAACAGGGAGCCCGATGCAGGGCTTGATCCCAGGACCCTGGGATCATGACCTGAGCCGAACGCAGATGCTTAACCGCTGAGCCATCCAGGCGCCCCTGAAGTTCTTATCGTTTAAATGCTGTACAGGTGTACTGGTTCATCTAGCCTTCATAACTCACACGGACAGTGGGAACTGTTATAATGCGTAGTTAATCCAATAGAACACGGAGGTCAGAGAGGTCAACTGACTTGCCCAAGGTCACACAGCTAGTAAGACCTGCCTCTAGGATTTGAGCCCTAGCAGTTTGGCTCCAGAGCCTGTTTTCCTTACCACCATGGTAGAGCATTTCTGGGCATGTTTAAATGTTAAGTTCTGAATGAAAACATTTTCAAACTAAGCATCAAAGTGCCAGGGCAAAAAGTGATTGCAGTGCTCTATCACTGATATGCTATTCAGTCTGTAAACATCTCCACTTTGATCCAGTGCTTTTTCTTCTGAAGTTCTCGCCTCTTCCCCAGACCTGTCGGTTACATCAGCAGTGATACCTAGAGCAACATCAGAGAGACAAGAACAGCTTCCCATGCTCCTCCCAACTTAGCTCTCCCAGTTTATAGGGGCGCAGTGATGAAGGACCTAACCATCAAGGTAAACCCAAGCATGGGGGTGGAAACGGCCGAGCCCTGTACCTCTCCCTGGAGCGATGTGGATTGTCGCTCTTCTCAACAAAGACCCACATGGCTGAAATAATACGTTATAGCTAAAAAACTGAGCACTGCTCCAGTATCCATCGTTGGTGGTCTTTGCCCATGATATGCATTATCTATACTGCAATGTCTCTCTGGTGTAGAAGTTTAATATAAAATTGCCATTTACTAAGCATTTAATTTTTTACTAGGAATCCAGGACCCAGTCCAGTCTGTCACTTGGTTTAGTACGGTCCACAAGCTAAGAAGGACTTTTATGTTTTTTAATGGTTGGGGAAAATCCAAAGAATTAGATTTCATGACTCATGGAAATTATCTAAAATTCAAATTTCGAGACCCATAAATACAGTTGTATTGGGACATGGGCATACACATCTGTCTACGTATTAGCTATGGCTGTTTTCTGTCTGTGGCAGAATTGGGCATTTGGCACAGAGACAGTGTGGCCTGCCAAGCCACATTATGGAGTATCTAATGATCCTCACGACAACCTTCCATGATAGGCACCCATACTCTTAGTTCATAGATAAGGAAGTGGAAGTTAGAAAGAGAACCTTCTACAGTGGCATAACTGGGATTCAAACAGATCTGTGGCAGCCAGGTTCCACTGGCTTTACTGGTATGATAGAGGCTCAGAAGAGTATTATCACAGTAATAAGCCATTTGCACCCTCTCTCCCTCCCACCACCCCAAGGAAATTAGATCTAACATTTGCAAAGCAAAACTATTCTCAGTTGGATAACTCAGACTTGGATACATGATTCGTATTATACATTCTAACAAAAATAGGTAAATGGGTAATTTTGTTTCTAAAACCACAGGGATATTGTTGAAATTATTATTAATACTAATAGGCATCATTTATCTTTTCTCAGAAATATTGTAATTGCATAAGTTAATACATTGACTTAAGGTAAGTTGCAAATGAAATATATAATGATGTACTATTAACTCTCAAGTTTATACTAAACACTAATATCTATTTTTTTAAAAGTGAATATTTCAATCGAAGGATCTTAGTAAAATAGACAATTTTCCAGAAGAGAGTATTCCATTAGTGTCCCCCTGTAAGAGTAGAGAATCACCCCCCCCATGTCTCAGACCAGCTACTAAAGGAGTGACACTGAAAAGCGAAGCCACAGAGATGATATTTTTAAATCAAAACAAACATGGAGGACTCAAGGATTGGGTTGCTTTTGTTCTAATGTGTCGGCACATGCACTCGCGCAGACAAACACACACACCCTGAACATGACAGAAAATCTGGCTGATAGTTTCCGATTGTTATCTAGTTCCACCACTCGATGACAGGTCATCTTAGCCTGAAACTAAGGCAAATTCAGGAACTACGTCAAGGTCATACAGTCCGTTTAGCCTTTTCTCCTTCAGTCAGCCAGAGCAAGGCTAGGAACCTGTTTCTCCACTTTATTTCCAAGTGCACCTGCCCTTTTGAGATACTACACACATTCCCTGCTTAAGAACCAGTCTTGCAAAGGAAAAAGAATTCATATTGGCAGAGGAAGTCTACAAAATGCATGAAAGAGGAGCCATCTTTCCATTATTTGGAAGTGGCTCTTTTCTAAAATGCAAGGTTAGATTATTTTTCTATGAAGATTTTCTGGACAGAGGTCAGTGCAAATGAGGTATCTTGCTGTGCTATGGTTCACTTTCCCACAAATGGTACAGGGTGACTGTAAAGTAGCAGACTTTAAAACAAATTACTACACATATGTATATGCAATAAAAAGTGCTGATCTCTTCGGGAAGCTGCATGACGTTGCTAATGAATTGCTATCTGTCTGAATATCTATATGGCACATGGAAGTCTCTTTCCCTGTGCCACAACATTGCTGGAAGCCCACCTTTGCAAATACTTGGGAAGCCACTCCTCTTGCCTTCTACCTACACCCAGGACTTCAAAGTCACTCCTAGTTTTTGCCCCAAACCAGCATGACCAAGCATAACTGTCCAGCTCACTCTCCAGACTCAGCTCTAAACTGCTTTCCTCCATTAAAACAAAGCAAACTAAAACAAAATCACCATAAAAGGAAGTGATCTCCTTGTCATTACAGAAGTAAGCTCAGAAGTTAGGTCCAAAATTCAGATTCTAGAGGCTCTCTTGTCACCTGTGGTCTGGTTAGCATGACCATCCGAGCAGCCAAAGGCGTCTGCATAAATCACTCAAGTCATGCTATTTGTTAAGATTTGGGTCACTGTGATTTATAGTTGTATCTTACAGTTCTTCTGTATAAGAAGCAATGGTGTCTGCATTCACTGTACCCTTCTCATAGATTTCAAAGAATGGATGAGAGAATCACCTGATTTCTACCTTGGATAAAGGAAAGCTAGGGACAGGTGTCCTGCTTTCGCCAGATGACTGGGAACTTGAGTCCTAATCGACAGTTCTCGGGACTATTGGTGTGTTTCAGACAAGTGCAAGGAGAAGACACATCACTAAACCCAACTCTGCCGTTTGTACGTCCCTCTAACAATCGAAGACTTTCAGGGATGTGGGGGTGGGGAGAGGTCTCTCCTCAGTCTCTGCAAGCACTTGAATGCCACCAGCCCTTTTTTGGATGGACAGCGCCACGTGTGCGCGCGCACACCCGGTTTCACGCACCTGAGGCATCTGCGGATCGTTGATGTCCCAACTGAGCTTCATGCCGTAGGAGCACACGCAGTCCGCCTTCTGTCCCACTTCCACCAGCATCTGTCCCACCTTGCCTGCGCTCTCCGCCAACGATCCTGAAAGATAGAAGAAAAAAACCTAGATGGGCAAGGTGATGTTTTCCCTCTTTAAAAATGAATTGGGTAGATATGGAAAGACAAAGACACACAGAGAGACAGAGAGAGAGAATTTATTTAGAAATCCAGAAGTGGTGGACGAGGGTTAAGAGCTCTGTTCTCAGCTGCGGTGCTGAAAAGTCTCCCCTCTGACCGCAGCGTCGACGCCTGACAGCTGCCCGCACGTTTATAATGACACGTCTTCCCAGGCTCCGCCTTTCCTCGCTCCTTGTCAGCTCCCACCCTCCCGGCACCAGCCCTCCCCGGACAGACGTAGGAACCGAGGGAGAGGGTGACCCGAGCCCTCGGGAAACTGAAGCCAAGATGTCTAAGGGCGAGGGCGGGGATGGGGAGTTGGAGGGTCTCTTTTAAGTTGAAATCTTTCCCCCCAGCCCGTAACCTCGCCTCGCCTCTGGGGTTTCGGACTGCGTTTAGATGGAAGGTTTTGAGACATAGGTTTTCCAGCAAAGTCCCCTGAGAACCGATATTCAGTTCTTAGGCACCGTTTGTAGGACGTTGGCCGTCGTGCGCCCTAGTCTGGGTAAATGCGCCTGCGCCTACTAACTTTGGACTTCTGCCCGCGGGTTTTGTCAGAGCTGTTGTGAGTGTTCGGGAGTCTGTAGTCAAAGGTCCCCGTGAGGTCTAGGGCCTAGGGGCTGCTCAAGGGACATGGATCAGTGGGGCGAAAGTCCCTAAAGTGAACCTGGAGAAGGATGGGGGAGAGGAACTAAGGGTAGCTGGACCGGGAAGGGAGGGGTGGGCTCTGCGGGCCCCGGGCGCACAAGCAGGACACTAAGCGCTCGCGCTCTCTTTCTCTCCGGCTCTCCTCAGCTCCCTCTGGGGATCAGTTTCCTTATCTGCTTAAACAGGGGATTGGGACTCAGTGAGTTCTCAGTAGCCATGCACCGGAAACGTTTTTTTAAAGATCGTCTTTACTGGTATTGTCGCGGAAATACCCCCATTCCATCTGGGGAGGTTTTCTGGAGCCTGGAGGAGCCAGGTGAGAGGGCTCAGGACGCTATGGATTCCCCGGGACCGACACCAAGAACTCGTCTGTTCACCCGCCTCATTGGGGTGATTCCGGTACCTGGAGGCGTCCAATAAAAGAAATCGTTTGAAATGGCTTAAATCTCTTCGTAACCACTCTGAGCGGCGAAGGAAGTGTTTTCCCGGAATTTTTTTCTCGAGCCTTTGCTCTGCAGGCGGCACGCTTCGGGTGGTTCCCAGCCCTATCTAGAAAAGAGCCGCCCCTGAAGGCCAATCACTGTTAGAGGGGGATACTTGGACCTACGTCCCTCCAAACCCCGAAGCCGGCGCGCCCTAGACCTGGACGTGGTCCAGCACGCTGCGGGCGCACAGACTGATGCTGCCTGGGACCCGGGCGGCGGCGGGCCCTGGCCAGCACCTCTTCTGGGACCAGTGTCTTCGTTTGGCCAAAGGCGGAAAAAGCAGATGCTCCTTTAACCCACAACCCGCGCTAAAATAATTGTCCTCGCGGTCCTCTCACCTCCCGGTCAAGGGCACAGTCCGGTCTGTTAGGAAAGTCAATTCAGTAGTGAGATGCTTTTCAGAACCACCAGCCACGGGCAGTCGAAGACTCCGGCGACGGAAAATGCCAGCTTTGGGCAGTTTCACGAATTTTCTTCTTTCTCTAGTGCCAAGCTGGAGGCTCCTCCCAACCAGAGGCGAAAAGTCCACGGAGAAATAAGGGACTTGTTCATCCCCCAGCCTCTCCTCCCCCAAAGTTCTCTTTTCTGAAAGATCGTGTAGGTTGGGGTTTCCGATTAAAATCACTCTCCCGTAGTCGCCACGAGAGTCGGGAAGGAAAAGAAAAGAGTGTCCACTCTTCCCCCAGGAATTCTGTCGGCAGATTTTCATCAGATGAACCAACTGCCCAAGCGCCGGCCATTCCTGTCCTTCAGTTACTTTTTATGCTGTTTGTCTTCCAAACGTTGAAATTATTCACCCTTTTCTTTTACGAATACTTATTTCGTTAATTGTGATAGGTTAAGATAATGTATACTTTTAAATGTTTTAACATAACTTCGAAGATAATTTAAAATCACCTCTGAGCCTGCATAGACGTTCTTTTCAGATCTTATTGTGAAGATTATTAGAATCTTTCTTGTCTATACAATCTTGGAATGTTGCTAGAGAGTCTTTACCCTTCAAAAATACAAATACATACACTTTTTAACGTTAAAGCCAAATCAATTAATTATATACCTTTTGTTCTAAATGGCTTCTGGTGTCCAGAGAAATGTCATAGAGTCTCTGCCATTATTAGTTTCAGAAGAACTAAAATCTTTATTTCATGTTGCTCTAAAATTATGCCTCAGTAAAACGTTAGTAAAAGAAGCTAATTGATGGGCACCTGGGTGGCTCAGTTGGTTGAACATCTGAGTTGATCTCAGCTCAGGTCTTGATCTCAAGGTCCTGAGTTCAAGCCACAGGTTGGGTGTGGAGCCTACCTTAAAAAATAAATTTAAAAAGCTAATTGAAGCAAAAGTTTGAAAATAAAAATAAATAAGTAGTGGTTTTGTTTCTTGTGTGGTCTTACATTTCTCCAGAAACTTTGAATGCATTAGCACCCTATAGTTTGGAAGGATATGTTTTCCCCAAAATTTCTGTAAATAATTGATTAGGAAGCTTTTGCCTATTATTAAGCAAACAGTAATTTTATTATATTGTTTATTATATTCCCATTGTTATTTTATTCAGTAACATCAAATGCACTTAAACTGTATTTTGATAATTGTTTGTTACTATCCTTCTATTTTTTTCCCCCTGCACTAGGATTTTCATTGATTTAGAACACTGTATTTTCACAGCTGGCTCTTCCTTCATTACTATTTTGATATAGTAAAACCCCATTCATTCAAAAACACAGGAAGGAGTCTTTACATTTGCTAGGCTTAGATAAAAACCAGGAAATTAATGTAAGTATATTTACATCATATTGGCCAGGAAACAGATACCATGATCTTTGAAATAAGTATCATTTTGATGGGACCGCAGGTGTCGGGCCTGACCTGGGCTGACCTAGCAGAGATCCTGGTTCTAGTAGGTCTTGCTTTGATGTGAACAATTATCTTCCTTAAATGTCTTGACATGAAATACCCGTAGTTTGTAATTAAAACACAAATTGATTTTTTACACAAGGAACGTTTAGATCTGAGGGGTCGTTTGGTTTGTTCTTAAGAAAACGCCAGTCCAATTTATTTTTGCCACTGTGTTTACCTAAATAGGTGGAAACTTGGCCATTAGTCCACACCCTAGCTGGGTTAAAGGAAGTAGGTAGAAAACAAGAAGAATGGATGAAATTATTTGTTTGCTTTTTAAAATTTTTCTGTTTTGTTTGGTTTTATTTTTGACTGAGTACACCATGTTATTTTTAAAAAGTCGTCTTTTGTGAATTCTGGAATATTCGCACAATTTCAGGTACAAATCTGCTTCTTAGGGGAAAATCCAGTTTTAGTCTATATCAATAAGAATAGACCAAAGACCGTTCATCCAGCTGTTAAAGGTGGAGAGAAAACTGCCGGCTTCCGCAAAGGAGACTTGTATCAGTCTCGAATTCCACAAATAAAGAATGTTTACATGACGTTGTTCACGTCCTCTGAGAAATCGCTTTAAGGTGTGCGCGCGTGCGCCGCGGTGGCCTGACCGGGATTGCTAATTACTTGCAACGGTATCTTGCGTCTCAAATAGGGGTTTAGTAAGTTTCAGGTGCGGCTTAATTGATTAGCGTCTCCGGCGAGGATTGGAACTCAAAAGCCGCGGGGCTACCCGGGCCCTCGCCGTAGTGCAGCCCAGCCCGCCTGGGTTTGGGGCAGCAGAACCGCGGGAGGCTGAGCGCGGCGCGCTTGCGAGGGGCGCTCTGGGTTGGGAGCTCGCGATGCAGGCGGTGAGTGAGCCTGGGAGGGCCCGGGTTTGGTCTAGGCCTCTCTCCGCGGTTCAAGGGGCGGGGGGCGCAAGGACGGGTGGTCCGTCGGGCCCTGGGTGCAGAGGCTGGCGCGTTCTCCTCCAGGGACCCGGCACTTGCTGCCATGCCGTGACGCCTGGGGAAGAGCGGGGCGAGGGGCGGGGGGCTTGAGCCCTTCAACCTCCTTACGTTTGCTTGGAGTTTATTGGGAGCTTTCACTGAGGTAACCAGGCTAGAGAGAAACCTCTGATCCCTTGCTCAGAGAAGGGGAAACTGAAGAATTAGTGTTTAGAAGGCAATGAGATAGTTCTCAATTTGCTCCGGATGTTTTCCCAGCCCCTGTTGCTCTGTAGACCGTGTAGTGACATTAACCCATCTGGACCCCAGATCTACGGTCCGACGTGCGGGGACTTGGGCTACCTGCCCTGTGGGTAAAGTTCTCTAAAACGCCTGTGGCCCCGATTTGGGGGTGGATTGGTCCCGCCAGTGCTTCCACTTCTCACCATTCCTTTAACCAAAAATCACTGCTGGTGGAAAAAAAAAAAAAA
>NW_024425564.1:22079618-22169703 GCF_017311325.1 Ursus maritimus
AAAAAAAAAAAAAAGTCAGGATTTGGGTCTTTGACTTCACCCAACCTTTCATATTTGTAAATAATACTGTTGTAACATATGCTGACATTCAAGGATCTTGGTCAACTGCATACAGAGGTAAGACTGTGGGCCCAAGCTAGATTTCTAAAAAAACCTCTATAGAAGAGCTTTGAAGTCGATTTTTTTGTGTATTGTACTTTTAAATGTTGGGATGAAGTGAGCAGATGAAATGCTGTTATTTAATGTAGCATAATGTGTTGTGAAAACCGAGGTGGCAGACCTGGGGGTTACACTTGAGGAAAAGGTGTACAACCCACTACTAACGGTCTTGTGAATTCTCTTGGTGGTGGTGGTGAATATTTGATCCTTGAAGCTGCGGTGAAAGTCCCAGAGAAGTATTTAAAACTCACTGAAGTCAGAAACCTAAAGCTCAATCTCCTGACTGGGCTTGAAACACTTTCCAAAACTTCATTTTACAAGCTCTCATTCTAAAAATGGTTCATTAATCCAAAGCCTTCCGTTTTATATTGTCACTACAGAGTTTGTCTGTCTTGTGTGGTTGTTGATTGCAAGGATGTTTGCTTTGCTTCTTGGGAGAGTCTGTATTTGTCATGGTTCTACAGAAGGTTGGATACATTATTTCTAAGTGGTGTGTTACTTAGACCTGTAAGCGGCATGAGCAAACAAAAAGTTATTGTTCAGGATGACAATATGAAGCTTCATTTCTTTTATTTTTTAAAACTTGAGATGCATTTCTTTGAGACATTTTTTTAAATAATGTTTTTGTACACAGGAAGAGGAAGGTTCTTTGCAGGCTGTTGAGGAAGATGCTGGGAGTGAAATTGCCCCGGATGCTTTCTATGTAAGGATCAAGCTTATTTTGGGGGGTATCCCGGGGGGGGGGGGAGAGGGTGTGTGCGTGCCCTCTTTCTAGTTCTGTGTTTGCTGGGCTGTCAGCACATTCGTTCCTCAGTTGCTCAAGCCAGAGGTAGAGAAATCTTTGCTCCTTCTTCTTCCCTAATCTACATTCAGTTTATCACCATGCCTTCGAGTATCCTACCAAGATCATAGTCTAAACTATCTTGGGCCAGGTACTATTCTAGGTAGACAGTATTGAACAAAACAGATATAATTCCTGCCCTCATGGAGCTTACAGCCTGGGAGAGACAAAGAAACTGGTTACCAACCAAAGGGAAGGAATAGGAAGAAAAGGAAGAGGGTATCATCATGGAGAATTGAGAAAGGCACTTGCCTTACTTGAGATAGTCTTGGAAGACGGACCTAAAAAGATGATATTGAAGCTGAGATTGAGGGTGATGAGCAACCAGCCAGGTAGAAAGTGGTGGGAAGAAGCAGTCTAGGCATAGAACAGTCAGTGCAAAGGCCCTGAGGCAAGGCAGAATTCGATTATTTTTTTTAAATTTCAATGTAATTTAACTTTGGTGGGGTTTTTTGTTTGTTTTTGTTTTTTGACTTATTAGTAGGGAAGTCAGGCAGAAGAAGTTGACAGATCAAATCATGCAGAGCCCTGAAGACCAAGGCAAAGGGTTTGGAATTATTCTGAGTGCAGAGAAGCCAAGTGGAGTTTTAAGCAGGCAGAGGCCGGAGCTTCTGAGTCAGAGAATCTGAGTGTAAATCTCAGCTGGGTGATCTCGTGCACATTCTTAACCTTTCCCAGCCTTGCTCTTCTCCCCAGATAAAGAATCTGTCTTTTCAGGGTTGTGGTAAGGATTAAATGAGAACATCTGTGGAACACTCTTGGCACAAAAAGGTTCACTTAAAAATGCGCTAACTTAAAAATATTCCATCTACATGTTTAATTTCAAATGCTACCTTTCCATTTAAATCAGTACCAAGAATATGTGGAATTTGGGGCTGTATACAGTAAAATGCCTCCTTATTAAAATAATACTGTATATTGGTAATTTAGCCTATAATAATGAACTGAATATCATATCTTTATAGCACAGATATTTAAGGAAGTGTCTGTTCAAATTATGTATTTAGAAGTAGGTCTTGGCTGATGTTCGGGTGAATTTCATTAGTTATGACAATTTACATACTTAGTCAACTCTCTGTAATTGTGGAATTCATTTTCTTCTATTCTGATCGTTTATGTCCCTTATAATAGGTTTGCATTTTTTAGTGTCTTAGGATTCCTAACATTACTGAGGATAAAGTCTCTTCTCCCACAGAGATCTGTACTTGAAGTGTAGTTCTCCCTCAGCCAGTGGCTCTCCAATTTAGCATGTAAGAGAACCCCCTGAAGGACCCCCCCCAAGTGTTTCTGATTCCTAATCAGTTCCCAGGTGATGACCACGCTGCTGATAGTCCACAAACCACATTTTGCAAGCTGTCTTAAGCCAACAAGCTCAATCACTGGCTAAATGATTTACTGTTCAAGATATAACTATATTTATCCTCCATTACTTCCACATTGAACTATTGATGCTAGAAATAATACTTTGAAATAAATGTTCTTGGGGGGGAAATAATTTACAAACTATCAACTTTCCAGCTTCAATCACTGATTATTGATGAACTCCATGATAAAGGATTTCAGAAAATAAAAGAATATTTTGAACAGAGAGCAAGCTACGTTCCTCAAAAATACAATCATCTTGTATTCTACCATCTTGACAGATCAGTAAATAAGGCAAGTAAAGTTGTTTTTGTGGGGAGAATACCAATGTGTAATTATTTGTAAGGCTTCCCCCGCCCCACCCCCTGGCCAAGTTTTATTGAGGTATAATTGACACACAGCACTTTAAGGTGTACAGAATAGTGATTTGACTTACATGTTTTGTGAAATGATCACCCCAATAAGTTTAGTTAACATCCATCATCTCCTATAGATACAAAATAGAGAAAAAATTTCCTTGTGATGAGGGGCACCTGGCTGGCTGAGGCAGAAAAGCAGGGGGTCATGAGTTCGAGCCCCACTTCGGGCATTGAGATTACTTAAAACCTAAAAAAAAAAAAAAAATTGCGATAACTTTTAGGATGTACTCCCTTAATAACTTTCATTGTAACACTTTAACTTAGTGTGGTCTAATACCCAGGAACTGGAGAAAAATGAATTTCGGTATGTTTCTCTGTTGCTGAAATGTATTCAGCGATTCTTCATTGACGGCCTCAAAGAAGACGAGCCTTTGCTAATTCAGCAGGGACTGATCCCAAAGATAAGTGTCTTGTTTTAATTTTGTATGGCTTTGGGTCATTTAATGAACTGGGGTGAAACCAGTTATCTAGTTCGGTTGTTTCTGTTCCTTTGAAATCGAATTTGAAAAGAAATTGGGAATGATGCTTATTTCCTCTATCAGTCAAAGATCAAGTTCAGTATAGGTTTCCTGATATGTGCTGAGTGCTTTGGGAGTGTGCAGGAATGAGTCAGACCTACCCTCTTCTCCCCTTGACAAGCCAATGCTGTAATCGCATGTTTTAATTATTTTAGTGAATTTCACTTGGGAGTAGAGGATGAGTAGGGAGTAAACTACTATATACTCCCTCCCCCAACCCCCACCAAAGGCTCTAAAGCTATTTTAATAGACAGTAGTAACAAGATTGAATCTGGATAAATGATCAAATACTTCCCTTTGCCACAGCCCATTTTTCCGACTTCAAAACTCTCCGTTGAATCTGAAAAATCCAAGAGCAAAAATATTTTTTTGCTTATTCTAATTCATGCAGTGGTGACGTTTTATCCTGTTAGGGGTTAGCCACAGGGTAATATTATGAGTGCCATGACAGTGGCATCTGAAAGCAAAGCAGAGTTTGCGGAGTCTCTTATTCTACCCCTCTTTTCACGAGGAGATTTTGCAGCCCTTAGATGCTTGATTGGTTGGTGAGGAGGTGAGGGAAGACAGAAGGGCAGGAGAGTGATCTGGCTGGTTCTAAAAGCTTTGTTTTTTGTTTTTGTTACCCCCCCCTTCCGCCCCTGGACTCTAGTACCTGAAATTTATTAAGACCACGTTGACTCAGGGAGATCTGTGCCCTTTTTTTATGGTAAAATACCTCTAACTATGTGGCCCCTCTACACCAGGCTTTCCCTAACTTCTCTCAGGGACTTTAAAACTGTTTGCAGGGCAGGGGTAGAGCTAAGGATTTTGCTTAGGCAAAATGTATATATTTCATCTTGCATGTAGTGCCACTGGACTCCCTCATTTACTTATTCCGGTTAACAGGAAATTGAGAAGAGGAGGTAAAACCATTTCAAAGGAAATAGAACAGGATGTCCCAGGGGTAACTTGGAACCTTAAGCTGACTTGTTATTGTTTCTTTGTTTTTGTTTTGTTTTGTTTTTTGTTTTTGTTTTTGGTGGGGGGATGAGTTGGGATCTGCCCCAACATGAATTTTCTATTTAGATTTTAGAATACCCTTCTGAGATTTAAAGGGTCAGGTCAAGTTTCCGCTGGAGTTTTGAAATCAAATGGGACTTTCCATATTCCATTGAAATTCTAGTTGGTGATGGAAATTTCAAAACCAGAACTTAGGCACATTCTAAAGCATGTTCTGTTTCACGTAGGTTTCGGCCACGAAGAGTAGATTGATACTATTAAAGTGGATGGGACACTGGATTCTACACTTCTAAAGCCAATTATTTTTGCAGGTCAACACAAAATAAACTGGGAAATTATTCTCCCTAGAATAAGAATTTCGTAGGGTACAGGACTAAATACGTTCCTTTCCATAAGATCCTGGAGGATCAAGCAATGTGTCCTATACCATACACATAATGAGTAGTACCTATTACAACTGTAAAGAATGATTTTTGTCTGGCTTCTGGTAATCACACAGCTGTGGGGACATGTATGATCATGGCACATAAGTAGGTCCAGAGAGTGAATTTCTAGTCCCAAGTCTTGATCAAATAATGTGGCATTGCCTTCACTTCTCTGTATCTATGGTCAATATATTTTGGGGAGGGGAGAGGGGGATAGGATTTGGGGTTGTAAGTGCAATAGTGACAAAAATGTACTTAAAAGCGTAAAATTCGGGGCATCTGGGTAGCGCAGTCGTTAGGCGTCTGCCTTCAGCTCAGGGCGTGATCCCGGCGTTCCGGGATCGAGTCCCACATTGGGCTCCTCCGCTGGGAGCCTGCTTCTTCCTCTCCCACTCCCCCTGCTTGTGTTCCCTCTCTCGCTGGCTGTCTATCTCTGTGAAATAAATAAAAAAAATAAAAGCATAAATTTTGGGTTATGAATATAGGAAGGAGGAAATATCACCTTAGCGGTGAGTTCCATTGTATAGAAGGCTTTTTTTCCCCCCTTAAACTGTTGGAGAAAAGTTTGCCTCAGAAGGTGGATGATTTAATCTAACACCCATCTTCGCCTGATTTGAGAACAAAGAAACATCACTTGGAACTTAGAAGTGGCCTTCCCCCCTGCTGTGAATTAGAATCTCCTGGAGCACTTAACAAGCACTGCCTGGGTCCCACCACCAGAGATTGTGATGTACTGGGTCTGTGACGGGTCCTGGGCATCACGGTGTTTCAAAGCTCCCCAGGTTTTCCTAAGGTGCAGTCACGGTTGCGAATGGATTGGTTTGTCCACGGTCCCCAGCTGGGGTGTTTTGGGTTCTTGGCTCCAAACTGGACCAAGTTTCCAAGGCTCGCTCCGATGACCGTTTTTCATTACAAACTCCTTACTACGTGTTCAATTGATAATTTCAAACTAGGCATGCAGAATTTTTTTCTTTATACGCAAAAATGGTCCAAAGATGGCCTTTGCTTTATGAACAAATGTTCTTGGAGGGTTTTCATAAGTTTATTTTAAATCCTACTATCCTAGCCATTTCATATGAACGTGGATATACGTTCCTACAGGAAACAAATCCCCAGTTAGCTGGAGGCTTTTGACAAAAGACAGACTTGAAGCATATATATTGTACTAGCATATTTCTGGAGCACTTTCCAAATTCTGTATTTCCTTTGATTAGTTTGTTTTCTGCAGCCTCCCAGATGACAAGACTTGCTGTTGTGTTGGGAGGCTCATTTATCTCTTAATCTTTAATCACTAGCTCCTATATAGGACTTTCCAGTATCCATCCTGGTCAACTCTTGCTGGTATCTGAGAACTTATTAGTACAACTCTTTAGCAGTAGGACTTCATTCTGGAGAGTTCTAGGTGGAGGTCTTAGAGCTAGGTCTAATTGAAATGTTATAGAAACCACTCTTTAGAACTATTTTGCTCTAGTAAAGGATTTATGAAACATTATGGAATAGGCAGTAGTTATACAGTCCCAGAAGGTTCCATCAGTGTTTCTTCTCTTGTGTACCTGGTTTCCTGGTTTGAAAAAACAACAGAATTTCTGACCATGGCAGATTCAGCGTCCGACTCCTCCCTGGCTGATGTTACGGAAGACTTCTTTGATACAGCCTTGGTAAGGATGAGCGTGGATGTCTCCCCGAACAGAGATACCATTGATTACTTGCAGGAATCTTCAAGTTATTTATAAAACTGGTGTTTTCTAAGATGTGGGTTTTACCAAGACTCATATTTTATTAAAATATTATATGAAATAGAAACCATGTCTAACCAATGCTATAGAAAAATGAAGCTGTTTTCATGCGTACATTATTCACCTGTTTAAGGATGATAAGCTGATGTTTTTAATCTTTTTAAAAAAATGTTATTATGTTAGTCACCATACAGTACATCCTTAGTTTTTGATGTAGTGTTCCATGATTCATTGTTTGCTTATAACACCCAGTGCTCCATGCAATATGTGCCCTCCTTGATACCCATCACTGGGCTAGCCCATCCCCCTCCCCCCTCCCCTCTGAAACCCTCAGTTTGCTGATTTGCCCTCAGTAAGCTGATTTTTAGTAGTGATTGGAAGTCAAATAGGATTTCTCAATTATTTTTTTTCTACTAATGAAAGTCAACTCCTGCCTGTTAGAGAAATATCAGCACTAATGAATTAATACAAGCTTTGCTTTTTCCTCTTACTAGATTATTTCCAGGAGTAGTAGTAAAGGTAAGTATATTATTTACCACTAATTGGCTATTTACTCTTCTTTAGACTATTCTAGTATAAATATCTGTCTAAATGACCTATAAAAGTAAAACGGTTTCAGTATTTGGATTTATTGACCATCTCAGGGTAGTCCTTCGGCAATGCAGAGATTTTGTTATAATGTCTTGGTTTGCCCGAGGTCCATATTTTGTCTTAAATATTTTTAATGAGGGGCGCCTGGGTGGCTCAGTCGGTGAAGCGTCTGCCTTAGGCTCAGGTCATGATCCCAGGGTCCTGGGATCCAGTCCAGCATTGGGCTTTCTGCTCAGCGGGGAGCCTGCTGCTCCCTCCCCCACTCCCCCTGCTTGTGCTCTCCCTGTGTCAAAGTCTTAAAAATATTTTTAATGTAAGTACAGTTGACCTATAGTTTCAGGTGTACAACAGTGATTTGACAATAACGTACATCACTTAAAGCTGTCCACATGAGTGCAGCCGCTGTCGTCATAGGGCATTATTGTGGTAATACTGACTTAGTCCTCCTGTCTGAGAAGGCACTCGAAGACCAAAAAACAAAGCAGGCACACCCTACTGTTGACAGTTTTATTCAGGATAACTTACTGATGGGGGTTGGAGGGTGGGATCAGGCAGACAAATGATCCCTGAGCTAGGCAGCTATTGGCTGCCAAGTCCGGACCTCAATCCCCAGCTTGTAGAGAGCGAGGGGCATGGTGGTCAGGTCTCCGTGTAGTCCTCTCAAGTGGCGCCATCTGTGCGCCAGAGGATCTGTACCAGCTCTCTGCAGAGGGGCCTTTTGTGCGTTGCTTCAGGGAAGATCGGAAGGAGACTGTGCATTCCAGTCAGATCACACCTGTCCTCCCTGGGGCACGGAGCGAGGCAGGTCATTGTGCGTAAATGAACCAGACAACAAGATGGAAGACGAAAGATGGAGTTAGTGTTGTCAGCACTCCTACAGCTGTACTTCTCATCTCTGACTTGTGACAGGAAGTTCGTAACTCTCCCTCCTCTTTATCTACTTTGCCCATCCCCCCACCCACCTCCCCTCTGGCAACCACCTTTGTTCTTTGCATTTAAGAATCTGGTTTTTTATTTGTTCATTTATTTCGTCTGGATTCCACATGGAAGTGAAATCATCTGGTATTCTGACTTATTTCACTTCGCATAATACCCTCTAGGTCCATCCGTGCTGTTGTAAATGGCAAGACCTCCTTTTACGTTTGAGTTATAGTCCATAGTATACACCATCTCTTCTTTATCCACTCATCCACTGATGGACACTTGAGTTGCTTCCTAGTCCGGCTGTTGTAAATAATGCTGCTATAAACATAGGGGTGCATGTATCTTTTCAAATTAGTTTCTTTTTCTTTGGGTAAATACCTGGTAGTGAAATGACTAGATCATATGGTATCTGTAATTTTTTGAGGAACCTCCATACTGTTCTCCTGAGGGGCTCTACCAGTTTACATTCCCACCAACCACGCACAAGTGTTCCCTTCTCTCCACATTCTCACCAACATCCACCTTGTATATTCCTGCCGCCTTTGTTGTAGATTGACTAGGTGAGTAGGAGTTTATCCCTGGGCTCTCTTCTGTTCTATTGCACTATGTATATATTTCTGTGGTAGTACCATACTGCTTTGATTACTGTAGCTTTGGAATATGGTTGAAATCTGGAAGCATGATACCTCCATCTTAAGATTGCTTTGGCTATTTGGTATCCTTTTTGGTTCCATACAAATTTTAAAATTATTCTAATTCTGTGAAAAAAAAAACCATTGGTATTTTGCTAGGAACTGTATTGAATTTGTAGATTACTGTGGGTAGTATGGACATTTAAACAATATTCTTCCAATCCATGAGCACAGTATATCCATTTATTTGTGTCTTCAGTTTGGGTTTTTTTTTTTTTTTTTTGTCTTCCTGTCCTTAAAGTACAGGTCCATCACCTCCTTGGTTAAATTTATTCCTAAGTATTTTAATGCAATTAAAAATGGGATTGTTTTCTTAATTTGTCTTTCTGCTAGTTCATTATTAGTGTATAGAAACACAACAGATTTCTATATATTAATTTTTTTTGTAGCCTGCAAATTTGTGCATTTGTTTTTTTGATAGTTTAATTTTCAGCTTTTCTGCCCTTCCTTAAAAAATTTAATTCCAGTATAGTTAACATATAGTGCTATATTAGTTTCAGGTGTAAACATAATGATTCAACAATATTATACATTACTCAGTGTTCATCATAAGTAGACTCTTAATCCCCCTCACCTGTTTCAACCATACCCCTGCCCACCTCCCCTCTGGTAACCATTGGTTTGTGCTCTGTAGTTAAAAAAAAAAAAAAGACTCTTACGTTTCTTTTTTTCCTTTGTTAAATTCCACATAGGAGGGAGATCATACGGTATTTCTTTCTATGACTGGCTTATTTTGCTACACATTATACTCTGTAGAACCATTCATGTTGTTGCAAATGCAAGACTTCATTCTTATGGCTGAATATCTCACACACACGCATCTTTATCCATTTATCAGTGGACACTTGGGCTGTTTCTATTAAAGTGGTTATTGTAAATGCTACTGTAAACACAGGGATACATACATCCTTTCAAATTAGTATTTTTGTATTCTTTTGCTAAATACCCAGTAGTGTGATTACTGGACCATAGGATACTCCTACTTTAAAGTTTTTGAGGAACCTCCATACTGTCTTCCACAGTGGCTGCTTCAGTTCACATTCCCACCAAGAGTGCAAGAGAGTTCCATTTTCTCCGCATCCTCACCAACACTTGTTGCTTGTGTTTTCAGGTTTAGCCATTCTGACAGTTATGAGGTGATGTCTCCTTGTGATTTTTTTTTTTTTTTGATTCGCATTTCCCTGATGATGGGTGATGTTGAACATCTTTTCATATGTCAGTTGGTCGTCTGTATGTAGCCTTAGGAGAAATGCCTATTCATGCTTTCTGCCCATTTTTCAATTGGATTATTTCTTTGGTGTTGAGTTGTATAAGTTCTTTATATATTTTGGACACTAACCCTTTACTGGATACATCACTAGCAAATACCTTCTTCCATTCAGTAGGTTGTCTTTTAGTTTCATTGGTTGTTTCCTTCACTGTACAGAAGCTTTTTATGTTGAAGTTCCAGTAATTTAGTTTTTGCTTTTGTTTCCTTTGCCTCAAGAGACCTATCTAGAAAAATGTTATGGCTGATGTCAGAGATCTTACTGCCTGGGCTCTTTTCCAGGGTTTTTATCATTACAGATGTCACATTTAGGTCTTGAATCCATCTTGAGTTTATTTTTGTGTATGGTGAAACGAAGTCATCCAGTTTCATTCTTTTGCATGTAGCTGTGCAGTTTTCCAGCAGTAGGTGTTGAAAAGACTAGACTGTCTCTTTCCCATTGCATATTCTTGCCTCCTTTGTCAAAGATTAACCATATGATCATGTGTTTGTTTGTGGGCTTTCTATTCTGTTTTATTGATCTGTATGTCTGTTTTTGTGCCAGTACCATACTGTTTTGTTTACTACAGCTTTGTAGTATAACTTAAATTGTGATGCCTCCAGCTTTTTCAAGGTTGCTTTGGTGATTTGGGATCTCATGTGGGTCAATACAAATTTTAGGACTATTCTAGTTCTGTGAAAAATGCTGTTGGTATTTTGATAGGGATTGAATAAATCTGTAGATTGCTTTGGGTATATGGACATTTTAGTATTCTTCCAATCTATAAGCATGGAATATCTTTCCATTTGTTTGTGTCCTCTTTAATTTCTTTCATCAGTATTTTTTTAGTTTTCAGAGTACAGGTCTTTCACCTCTCTAAGTTTATTCCTAAGTATTTTGTTTGGTGCAGTTGTCAGTAGGATTGTTAATGTTTCTTTCCTGTTGCTTCATTATTAGTGTACAGAAATGTAATGGATTTTTGCACATTGATTTTTGTATTCTGCAACTGTACTGAATTAATTTATCAGTTCTAGTTTCTTGGTGGAGTCTTTAGGGTTTTCTATATAGAGTATTGTCATCTGCAAATATTGTGTTTTAGTTCTTCCTTTCCAGTTTGGATGTCTTTTATTTCTTTATGTTGTCTAATCGCTGTGGCTGGGACTCCCAGTACTATGTTAAATAAAAGGTGAAAGTGGGCATCCTTGCCTTGTTCCTGACCTTAGGGGAAAAGCTGTTTTCCCCCCATTGAGTATGATGTTAGCTGTGGGTTTTTCAGAAAAGGCCTTTATTATGTTGAGGTGTTTTCCCTCTAAACCTACTTTCTCGAGGGTTTTTAAAATTATGAATGAGTATTGTATTTTGTCAAATGCTCTTTCTATACCTATTAAAATGCTTTTATTTCACTGATGTGCTATATCCCATTGATTTGTGAAATACCGAACCACCCTTGTGTTCCAGGAATAAATCTCACTTGATCAGAGTTAGTGACTTTTTTTTTTTAAATACCATTGCTTTCTTTTTTTTTTTTTAATAATTTTTATTATGTTAGTCACCATAGCAGAAATTGACAAGGCAAGGAACAACAATTGCTGGAGAGGATGTGGAGAACGGGGATCCCTCCTACATTGTTGGTGGGAATGCACGTTGGTACAGCCACTCTGGAAAACCGTGTGGAGGTCCCTTAACAAGTTAAAAATTGAGCTACCCTCTCATTGCTTTCTTTTAACATTGTTTTGAAGATTTTTGTGTCTGTGGTCATGAGAGACAATTGACTTGTTCACTCTTGTGGGTATATGTGGCATCTTTATCTGGTTTTGATATCAGGGGAATGTTGGCCTCATGGAATAAACTTGGAAGTTTTCCTTCCTCTTCTATTTTTTTTGGAATAGTTTGAGAAGAATAGGCATAAATTCTTCTTTTTTCTTTCCGCCCCCCTCCTTTTTTTTAGCATGAGTCAGGGTGGGGGGGGGCCGGAAAGAGAGACAGAGGAGGAGAGATAATCTTAGGCAGCCTCCATGCCCAGTGCAGAGCCCATCACCAGGCTTGATCTCATGACTGTGAGATCATGACCTGAGTTAAATCAAGAGCCAGATGCTTAACCAACTGAGCCACCCAGGGGCCCCAGTATTAACTCTTCTTTAAATGTTTGGTAGATTCTCCCGTGAAGCCATCTGGTCCTGGACTTCTGTTTTTTGGGGGAATATTTGGATCACTAATTCAATTTCATTGCTGGTAATCAGTTCGAATTTTCTATTTCTTCCTGATTCAGTTTTGGAAGGTTATGTTTCTAGGAATTATCCATTTCTTCCAGGTGGTTCGGTTTGTTGGCATCTTTTTTTTTTTTTTTCTCTTTTTAATAATCGTCTTACAATTGTTTGTATTTCTGTGGTGTTTCTTTCACTTGTGATTTTGTGTATTTGGGTGTGGAAGAGTTTTTGTTGTTGCTGTTAATGAGTCTAGCTAGAAGTTTATCAATCTTGTTGGTCTCTTCAAAGAACCAACTCTTGGTTTCATTGATCTGCCCTATTTTTTAGTTTCTATTCTATTTCTGCTCTAATCTTTATTCTTTCCTTCTGCTGGTCTTAGGGGTTTTTTGGGTTGTCTTTTTTTTTTTCTCCTAGCTTTTTTAGGTGTAAGGTTATGTTTGAGATTTTTCTTCTTGAGGTTGGCCTATATTGCTATAAACTTCCCTCTTAAAACCGCTTTTGCTGCATCCCAAAGATTTTGGACCATTGTTTTCATTTTCATTTGTCTTTATTTTAAGTCTTTGATTTATTGGTTGACTCATCCATTGTTCAGTAGCATGTTGCTTAACCTCCCTGTATTTGTGCTCTTTTCAGATTTTTTTTTTCTTGTGGCCACTTTTTAGTTTCACAGCCTCATGGTCAGAAAAGGTACATGGTAGGACTTCGGTCTCTTTGAATTCGTTGAGTTGTCTTGTGGCCTAATACATGATCTATTCTGGAGAATGTCCTGTGTGCACTTAAAGAATATATATATTCCACTGTTTTAGGATAGAATGTTCTTTTTTCTTTTTCCTTCCTTTTTTTTTTTTTTTTTTTTTTAAGATTTTATTTGTCAGAGCGCACAAGCAGGGGAGTGGCAGGCAGAGAAGCAGTCTCCCTGCTGAGCAAGGAACCTGATGTGGGACTTGATCCCAGGACCTGGAGATCGTGACCTGAGCCAAAGGCAGATGCTTCACTGACTGAGCCACCCAGGCATTCCAGGATAGGATGTTCTGAAAAATATCTGTTAAGTCCATCTGGTCCAGTGTGTCATTCAAAGCCACTATTTTCTTGTTGATTTTTCTGTCTTGATGATCTGTCCATTGATGTAAGTGGAGTGTTAAGTCCTCCGCTATTGTATTACTATTGATTACTTCCCTTATGTTATTAACTGATTTATGTATTTGGGTGCTTCCATGTCGGGTGTATAAATATTTACAATTGTTATATTGTTGGATAGTTCCTTTTATGATTATACAGTGTCCTTCTTGGTTTCTTACTAGCCTTTGCTTTAAAGCTAGTTTTTTCCTATAGAAGTATTGCCAGCCGAACTTTTTACATCCATTTGCATGATAAATGTTTCTCTATCCCCTCACTTTCAATCTGCAGGTGTCTTTAGGACTGAAATGAGTGTCTTGTTGGCAGCATATAAATGGGTCTTGTTTTTTTTCGTTTGTTTTTTTTTTTTAATCCATTCCATCACCCTATGTCTTTTCCTTGAAGTGTCTAGTTCATTTATATTCAAAGTAATTATTGATAAGTATGTATTTATTGCCATTTTGTTACTTGTTATAGTGGTTTTTATGGTTTTTCTGTGTTCCTTTCTTGCTCTCTTCTCACAATTAGTTGTCTTTAGTGATATGTCAAAACTAGAAAGGAATTCGAGTGTATCTATTACTAGGTTTTGATTTATGGTTTCCATTAGGTTTGTATAGAACATCTTCTGCATACAATGGTCTATTTTAAGCTGATAGTTGCTTCAGTTTGAACCCATTCTTTATTCCTCTCTTCCCACCCCTGCTCTGTTTTAGATATATTGTATCCTATTTTGCATCCTTTTGTGAGTCCCTGGACTGATTTTTTTTTTTTTTTTTTTTTTTTACAGGCATACTTATTTTTACTGCTTTTGTGCTTCCTTGTTTTATTATTCTTACTTGTGGTCTTTCTTTCTACTCAGAGTCCCCTTTATCATTTCTTGTAGGGATGGTTTAGTGGTCATGATAGTTGGGAAACTCTAGCTCTTATTCTGAAAGATAGCCTTGCTGGATAGAGTACCATTGGCTGCAAATTTTTTCCTTTCAGCACTCTGAATATATCCTGCCACTGCCTTCTAGCCTAAAAAGTTTCTGCTAAAAGAGCAGCTTAAAACCTTATGTTTTTAAAAAACATATATGTAACTATTTTGCTGCTCTTAAAATTCTCCTTATCACAACATCTTGCCATTGTAATTAGTATGTGTCTTGGTGTGGACTTCCTTGGGTTGATTTTGTTGGGAGTGCTCTGTGCCTCCTGGATCTGAATGTTTCCTTCCCCAGATTAGGGAAATTTTTAGCTATTTCTTCAAATAGAAGTTTCTGCCCCCTTTTCTCTCTTCTTCTAGCAGATTTTACTATTGTGTGTGAACAAACTGGCTCTATAATTGAATCTACTACCTTAATTATATGATTACTTTTTACTGTGAATTTTTTTCCTCTTATAATTTTCTTCAAGTTATGGCCTTTTCTTTCTGCTCAGATAATTCCCTTTAACCTTTTTTGTAAGGCTGGTTTAGGGGTGATGAACACCATTAGCTTCTGTTTGTCTGGGAAACTCCATCTCTTCTATTCTGAACGATAATCTTGCTGGACAGAGTATTCTTGGTTGTAGGTTTTTTCCTATCAGCACTTTGAGTATATCATTCCATTCCCTTCTGGCCCACAAAATTTCTGCTGGAAAATAAGCTGATGGCCTTGTGGGGTTTCCTTTATATGCAGTGGTTTTCCTTTGGTGCTCATAAAATCCTTATTTCTTTTTGCCATTTTTAGTATTTATGTGTCTTGATGTAGATCTCCTTGGGTTCATATTGTTAGGATTTGTTTCCTCAATCTGGATGTCTGTTTCCTTCTTCAGTTTAGGGAAGTTTTCACTTATTTCTTCAAATAAGTTTTCCGACCCTTTCTTCTCTTCTAGGATTCCTACAATGTGAATGTTACTATGCTTGATGATGTTGCTGAGTTCCCTTAACCTATTGTTATTTTCATTTTTTGCCATTCCTCTTGATTCTTTTCCATTACCCTGTCTTCCAGATCAGTGAGCTGTTTTGTCTCCTCTAACATGCTATTGATTCCCTCTAGTTTTTTGTTTGTTTGTTCTTGTTACTGAATTCATCTGATTGTTTTATATTTTCTATCTTTGTTGTTCTCACTCTCATCCACTCTTAAGTCCAGTCAGTATTTCTACAACCATTACTTTGAATTTTCTATCGTATCGCTTATCTCAATTTCTTTTAGCTCTTGTGCTGTGATTTTTTTTTTTTTTTTGGTCCTGTTCTTTCATTTGGGACATATTCCTGTTTCCTCATCTTGTTTTTTCTATGTGTTAGGGAGGACAGCTATGTCTCCTAGTCTTGAAAGTAGTTGCCTCGTATAGAAGTTCAGTGGTTCCCCGTAGTGCCATGCCCTCTGGTCTTCAGAACCACACAAGCTAGGGGTGTCTCCTCTGTGGGCTGTGTACAGCTTACTGTTGTGTCTAGCTGTGTTTGTTTTCAGCCCAGTCAGCTACAATGACCCACTTTGCCTAGTGTGGGTACACTGGGGAGGGTTTGGTGCATGCAGCATTGAGAGGCCTGTGTAAGGCCTCTGGGATGTAGGTGGGTAGGGTCAGCAGTCAGGCTAGTTGTCTGCAGTTAGCCGCTGTGCGCGTGTATGTGCGTATCAGATGACCAGCCTTTCTCCCTGTGTGACTTGGAGGCTTTCATTGGGGGTGGGGGTGGGGAGGAGGTTGGCTGTCAGTCTAGGTATCTGCAGTCAGACTCATTGTAGCAAGCACACCTAATGGCAGGGCTTTCTCCCTATGTGACCAGCTAAAAACCTTGATTGCTAGAACCGTGGGCAACTGGTGTGCGGGATTATCTCCTCCTCTCTCCAGGGCAGTGGTCACTTTGGAGTGGTGCTGGTCCCCACACCCATGGTGTGGTGTGGGGTAGGAGCCACTTTATAGGGATAGCTGCTGAGGCATGTGGGTTGGATGGGGCAGGTCTGTAAGGGAGGCCTGGGGGTGGTGCATGCGGTCCTAGCAAGATCGGAGGAGAGTGTCCCTGCGGGCTCCCATAAATGTTCAGCTACGAAAGCTGAGGGAGGGGAAGAGAAATGGTGCCCACCAGCATTACTGTTCTTGGAGAAGTCTCCTAAAGATTCCTGCCCTTCCACCACATATTCTGAGATTAGTAAATAAACCTCTTCAATGTATGCCCCAGCTACTTTTAAACTGCTGCTTTCGGGCCGTGTCTCAGGCCAGGTTATTTATTACACTGGCTCTTTGAGGGTGGGAACTCTTTCGTAGAATTCCTGTTCTTTTGAGTTTTTGTGATAAGTCACACGCTTCTTAAATCTTTGTTTCCTGGAGGAAGCACTTTTTTAAAAAGTCCCTTTTCTGCTACCTAATGGCAGTGTTCCTCTTTCCCTTTTGTAGGGCTGTATTTGTTCTCTTTACTATGTAAATGAAAAGACTGACATCTGATAGCTGCTAACTAACAGGGTCCATAATGTCTTTAGGATCCTCTGTGGTCCTTCTGGGCTGTGTTCAAATCTTCTCAAGTTTTAAACTGGCAGGCAAGTTGTTGGCACAGCTCCTAGCTAAACTTCTGGTTTCCAGAGGTCATCCAGCAGTATCAATTTGGCTTTTCTTGATGGAAGAGGAATCATGTTTATTTCTCTTTTCTGGTTTGGGTTCCTACAATTTCACGAGTTCTATGGGGGGTAAGTATATGACGTGCAATTTTGATATATAGATTGTTTATCATATTTGAACCTATCAAAATAATGCTATGACCTTACCATAAATCTTTGTACTTTTCCTAAGTGTGTATGTTGTCATTTTATATCTTAACATAATGTACATAAATAAAA
The DNA here is from genome assembly GCF_017311325.1 of Ursus maritimus. Taxonomy (NCBI): domain Eukaryota; kingdom Metazoa; phylum Chordata; class Mammalia; order Carnivora; family Ursidae; genus Ursus; species Ursus maritimus. The sequence continues at coordinate 22,096,643 of NW_024425564.1, forward strand.
TCATAAATAGTTTAATCATAGAGGATAATCACATACCCCCCCTTTTTTTTTTTTACTATGTACTGACCTAAAATAGTTTCTATCATTATGCTGTTAAATAAAGGCTAATAATTTATTTAACCCTGCTTCTGTTAGCCTAAGACCTTAAATTTTTTCTTAAAAAATACACCAATCTAAGAACAGAAAACTGCGTGCAGTAGCTACCCTTTGTACAACTGTCCCTCAGTCTGAACAAAAAAAAGTAGCTTTACTTGAGATGGAGTAAGTGTAACCCCGTGTCCCACAGTCACGCTTTGTGTGTGCTGCTGTTGTCCTCAGTGAGGGTCTGTGCGGTGCAAGGGTATTCTGTCCCTGTTTTATTGCCCAGATTGTTTTAATTTCCAAAATGTTTACTGCTCTGCTGGTTTTTCCAGTCTTTGCCTCTTCCTTTTTCATGGGAGTCGTTTACTTATTCTTTTAAGCATCAGTCTGATTCTTCTAAAATTATACTTCCAGGGAAAATCCAGATATTGGAGTCCTTCATATTTACCTTAGGATTTCTGGTGACAGAAAAGACTGTAAATCATCTGATTCAACAGGAGGTGAGCTGCAAATAACAAAACTGGTAACAGCTGCTCTAAAGACCTTAGAGAGGGCTGTGCAGTAGGCCTCCGTGTTTCTTCCCTGTAAATACTTTCTCCGACTCCAGGCTTTGAAAACTTTGAACACCATTTTGCATACCATGCCTCAGGACCAGCGAAGACGACTCCCCTCGTTGGAAGGCCCATGTCGTCTTATGTAAGTGACCTTGTACTTGATTATGGGATGATGTGAGGGTAAAACCTCGCAGGATTGTACTGCCTCTGTCTTTGTTCTCCTTAGACGTGATGCCTTCATTGCTTTCTTCAGTAAATGCTTTGTGTACCTACTGTATACAGGCACTGTGCTAAGCAGTGAAGGAGGACTAGGGGAAAAAGCTAGACTTCACTAAGTTCTTCTTTTTTGCTAATATGTTAAGTTTGGGAGCTGAGCTGCTTTCTTGGACTAGAAGTTATTTTTCCCCTGTGAATGTGAATTAAATTCTCATGGGGGAATGTTAAGACTATAGACTGTGGAGCCAGACTGCTGGGCTTCAAATCCTGGTTTTGCCACCTCTCTTTGCTCACCTATCAAATGGAGCCAACCGTAATCCCTGATTGATAGTTATTATACAGGTTGAATCAAGCAACCCATTGAAAGTGATGAGCACGTTACCTAGTAGCAAATGTTCAAAGGCATTTTAGCTAAGCAATACAAATTCCAGTGGCATATCAACAATGGGGGGAAAAAAATCAGTGGATTTTTTTTTTTTGATGACCTAGTTATGATTATGTGGTTCTTGGAATGTTGGAAATTTAGAGGTAAGATTGTAATGTGTGGCCAAGGAAAGAGCAAAACCAGCACCCTGTTCTAAAATTTGAACCTAAATGTGTTACTGTGTTAACAACTAACCAACATCATGGACATATTGTGGGATGTCATCATTCATGTGACATGCAGCCACGACTGAGAGGAAGGGCAACCAAGTTCGTCATATTGTAGGCCTGCATGAAGTGATGGCGAGCATGGAGCTCACTGCTCTCCTGTTTGTTCATTTAACTAGTGTTTGCAGGTTGCAGTTTTTCTACTGAATATTTCCTAAAAAATATGTGACTAGATTAATCGTCACTCTTAATGTTATATTTAGAATTGGCAAACAACTGACCTGATTGTTTCTTGTAAGTTTTCAAACTAATCCTATGGGCCTGCCTGATTTTGTGTCCTAGAAATTCTGGAATGTTCTGGACTTCAGGTTAGATATAAAATCTGCAAGCACAAAGCAGTGGTACTATTTTAAAGCTTCTTTTTAATAGTAACAAATTAATCTATGAGAAACTGCACTACAAGATTTCTTGGCCAACCTAGTCTTTAAAATGAGAGTTATTTCGACATTAAAAGACCAAGATCATACTTGTTAGCATTTAATTGAAATTGTTAAATAAATATATAATATGGGAGTCTGTTGTTAGATGTAATAGGGTTAAATTATTACATGATAAATGATAAACTTATTTTTTTAAAAAGCAGTTCAAGAGCTCACTGGAAAGACTCACAGCCCCTACTGTAGCATTTCTTCCAGGTGTCAACTATGTTTTGAAAAAGATTATACAAAAAATATATTCATACAAGTTGGCGAGGTGACTATAAAATTGCAGAATCTTAACATTCGATAATCTTCAGACATCCTCCAATCGAATTCACTTTACAGAAGGAGAAATAGAACCCCTGAATGTATAATAACTCTAGCTTCTTTTAAAAAGTGCATTTAAGTCATTAATATATAATCTTTCCATAAAGATGTGTTCTTGACATTTAAGAAATTCTGATGCTGAATTTGAAATAATTTCAAAAACACACATCTTGGGGGGGGGTGCCTAGGTGGCTCAGTCCGTTAAGCATCTGCCTTTGGCTCAGGTCATGATCTCAGGGTCCTGCGATCGTGCCCTGTGTTGGGCTCCATGTTCAGGGGGGAGGCTGCTTCTTCCTCTCCCTCTGCCCCTCCCTTCTGTTTGTGCATGTGCTCTCTTATAAATCTTTTAAAAAAATCTTTAAAAAAATATATTTTGGTTTTAAATTTTAATGCCAATGTAGTAAAGTTTTATGTACACTTCAGTAAAATGTAATTTATCTAAATGTTTCAGGAAAGACCTTGCAAGGACAATCTTGACTGTGGGTGGTAAGAAGTATTTAGAATTTTAAATATTTGAGTATTACATATTAGACACTTGGGGGTTTTGTGAGCATCTTAGAACGATGGGTAAAAATTATGGTCACATAGGAATAGCACTGCATTTTTAATTTATTATAAAAAGTTTTAGCATGCTGAAAGCCATAAAGAATAATTCATGAATAGTCCTCTCCTCACCAACTAACCTAGTCAGATCTTATTTTGGCACATTTACTTGTTGTTTTTTTTTTCCCCTTAAGTAATATAAACCAGTTACATATAAAGCCCCCTGTGTACATGTCCCTGATCCCACTCTCCTCTACTTTGGTAGTGGTAATCCTTGCCTTGGATTTGTTTTTCATTCAAAAGTATGTTTTCCTCCTTTTAGTCTATGTGTTCATAAACGACATAAATTGTTTTTTTCCTAGTTTTTATTTAAATTCTAGTTAACATATAGTGTAATATTGGTTTCAGGAGTAGAAGTTAGTGATTCATCACTTCATACATCGTTTTTGCAAATTCTAAAAGCATTCTATAAATGTCCTCCTGTTGTACATATCCAGCAGCAACTTTGCTTTTTACCCTTAAAATTATTTGAATTTTAAACACGTTATATGTAATTTTTATCAGTTGTGAAATATCACAATTTATGTTGATTCTATTTTGTAGCATAAATATTTGTAAGCATGTTTGAGTTGCTTTTGATGAGTGTCTTAATAAAACCTGTAAAATGCAGGAGTAGCTTTTACTCATTCTATGCTAGTCTATTTAGATTTTCTGCTAATGTTTCTCATGTATTTAAGTAATAATGCGCTAGGATACATCTTACTGCTTATAACCGTAATGTACAATGCTAGTCTTCTAAGATGGAATTTCTTAGAACAAGTGCTCATCTGTAGAACTCCTTTTTTCCCTCTTTGGTTTATGCCCAACCCAGAATGAACTACCATGTTTTCAATCTCTAGATTATGACCAGCAGGTTGCTCTTTCTGAAGCATTGTGTAGACTGACCTTGAAAAAATCAAGGGGTGAGCTTGTCCATGAGTGGTTTGAAGATGATGTCATTGCTGAAGCTTTCAAAGAAATTAAGGATCGAGATTTTGAGACGGTGAGATTCCTGGTCATCAAAAGTCCATTTAACCAATACATATTAAACAACTTCAGTGTTTCCCTCAACATTGGGTTCAGGGGAGGAATTTTTCTTAAATTAAGAAGTGATTAAGTGAATAAGGAGCTGTTAAGCTTCCTGTTTCCCACTTATGTGAAATGACCTGAGGACTGTATGAACAGAATAACTGTGCGCCAAACATGGGCATACAGATAATACTTTGTAGGTAATTTGGACCAGAGACAGAACGATGTGAATATGATGAATCCAGTGCAAGAAAATGTCATGGAGGGGGGAGCAATTTTCAGTGAATCTCAGATGGCAGGGAGAGCTGAAAGAGAAAATGTGCATTTCAGCCTTGTACAGAGCAGCTGGGGCAATTGAGGGGAGGCTGAAATTGGCATGGGGTGCTCTAGTTGCAGAGGAGCATTATGGGTAATTGTGTTTTGAGCCTCTCTATTTTAGGAATAATAATTTCCAGTGTTTTCCATGGAATCTGGGCTCATGGTAATTGTATCCCCAAATAGCACAAAAATAGCTTATATTCTTGGTTCATTCTCACCTTTATCCTAAAATAGCTAAAATGTTTTTCCTCTTCTTTCTAAAAGTTCTTAAAATGAGGCTTAGGCCCTTAGGAAAAAGTAAAATTCTGAAAACCATGCTCATGTTGAACCAAGCCTTTCTGGTCAAAACTTCTATGCAATTAGGGGCGCCTGGGTGGCACAGCAGTTAAGCGTCTGCCTTAGGCTCAGGGCGTGATCCTGGCGTTCTGGGATCAAGCCCCACATCAGGCTCCTCCGCTATGAGCCTGCTTCTTCCTCTCCCACTCCCCCTGTTTGTGTTCCCTCTCTCGCTGGCTGTCTCTATCTCTGTCGAATAAATAAATAAAATCTTAAAAAAAAAAAACTATGCAATTAGAATTTTATTAAATCTGAAATTTTAAATATATTAAAAACATTGAGCCTACTGCCGCATAGGTAGTAGTTGTTAAGCCAACTAATCAAATTCGTATTGAATTTGATCTCAATGGAAAGACCATAGGCCTCAGGTTTGGGTACCACCTCCCTGGCCTACATGACGTATGCATTTTGGTAAGGTAGTTGATTTACGAAGCCTACTGTCATTATCTGTGAAATGGGAATAAAACCCACCTTAAAGTTGTGAGAACTGAGAGAAACCAAAGTGCCTGGGATGTTGTAGACTCAGAGGTTAGTTCCCTTTTTCCTCTACGTCATTCCCTCGTGGGCAGGGAAATTTCATGAAAATAGGTCAAAAGTAACATTTCTCAAATTATTTCCCCACAGAGCCATTGTCTTCTTAATGGAACTAATTTTAGGTCCAGGCTTACATTACTGCTTTCTGTTCAGTGCTGCATACAGATGCAGGGTGTAAGGCTGGACTATAGTAGCCAGTCCTCCCTAAGAAAAGGGACAAAAGCCTGGGTTGGTGTCTGTTCAGCTTTAGTATTTTGGAGGCAACAAATTTATCTTACTTGCTTCTTGTCAGGAGAACTCTCTAAAAATAATCCTTATTCTCTGAACCTGTATGAAGAGCGAGAAACCAGGAGGGAATGGGATAGAAAACTCCTCATAAGGAAAAGTGGCAGTGGATAATGCATCCAGAATAAACCCAAAATTGATAAGTTTACGGGTTTGTGGTTGGCTCATCCTGGGCAATGTTAGCGAGGTGGATGCCCAGTGGGTTAGCAAAACTATAATCTAGGTCACTAGTTAAATGTATATGGTGAAATGTAACTGTGCATATAGCCTTTGGAGACTTAAAGCATTCCTTGCTGAAAATCTCCTGGCTGGGGGTTCCTTCTAGAATTTGGGTCTGAAGCTTCTTCCTTCTAACACAAAGTATTGTTTTAATTAACCTATAACAATGAATCTTGGTGGAACCTTGTGATGTTACTGGATCCTGGGAACTTAAAAGCAAACACTAGCTTCTACATGTGGTAAAAATATTTAAAACTTTTTTCCTTGAAGTTTGCATTATTTCTTTGAAGGATTGTAGACGGTTTCTCAATCACCTAAACAACAGACTTGGTGATGAAAGAAGGTATGTATGTCTCTGGGTGTCATTTTATTAACTAGTCTTATTTTGAAAATATTAGAAATCTAGGATCTGTTTTTATTTCAGGAGAGAATAGAAGATACATAGCTTATTGATCACTAGTAGATTATCCACTGAATAGAAACATCAGGAGATTAGATCCATTCTCAGTAGTGATTCACTTGTATGTGTTTAAAAATGATCTATCATTTTTTAAAGCATATTTACTCATGACTTGGAATATTTTTAACATGTTACCTGGGAGATTTTATGAAGTGATTTCCTGAAGATTTGAAGTCAGTGGAGATAGTTTATTACGAAGTTCTTGGTGAGAATTTGCTAAATTCACTCCTTTCATTGGAATCTTGCCCAGCAACTAGGCAGAGAGATAGTACCAGTAAGCCTGGCTTGTAGACCAGTAAGCCTGGCTTGTACGCTTGCCAGATGGAGATGGAAAATCTACCCAGAGTAGTATCCATTTGCAGGTTTGAGGCCATCTTCCATACTTCGTGCAAAGAGATTTAATCGCGTACCCTAGATAAAAATGCTTGTTAGAGAACATCTGTATGTTGTGTTTGGGATCCACCCGTATTTATATTTTTTACATTGTGAAGTGTTTTGCAGGGTCTATTCATTTCCGTGTATTGCTGCTTTTGCTGATGGGCATGAGGTATGTTCCTCTCTGGGGGCTGTGAGAGTGGTATATATGGGTTTCAGAGACCCATAGTTAGGTATACATAAATAGGCCAAACTGCTCTCCCTATGAAAAAGGGCTTTTTAGAAAAGGAAGCTTACTTCTTTTAGAGGCCTCAATTCTGAAGCCTTTCTTCGCCTGTCTTCTCTCCTACCATAACTGGGATGCATTACTAATAAGTTTAAGGGCCCTACTGTTAATACCAGATACAGGAATTTTAGGGTTGATACTGTGTTCATGAGACCTAGAACAGGAATCTGGCATTATTTTGCCCTATTAATGGGTACCATTATTCATGCCTGTATTGTAAGGAAAGGGGCAATTCTCTTCTTTCCATCCATTTGATGCTCCCCACTTTATCCACAGAAATTGGGGGCACTCTTTTTGTTAGATACTTCTACCTTGTACTCTATAGTCTAAGGGTGAGCAGTTTCTTTTTACCACCACCTTTGGTTTCTAAAGGAACAAGGTTAACCTACAGCATCTCCATGGGGGATAAATTCTTCAAAGGCCTCTGAACCTTGACTCAGCTGAGGTTTCCTGGACCTTGTCTTCAAAATGTCCTAATCAACCATTTCTTTGCTTTGGGTTTAGAGGCTGTTTCTTGGCCGCTGTGAGCTGAGCCTTTAACTCCTGACTATACCACAAGTTTCTTCTCCCTAGAATGGATTGACTTCTCTATCTCGATTCTTTTTTTTTTTTTTTTCTTTTGGTTATCTGAAGGTTCCAGTATCTGCTTGGTGGTGGATCGTGTGTGTGTGTGTGTGTGTGTGTTTTGTGTATTTTTTGGACTTCTAAATTTCCATCAGCTTCAATCAGGGCCCTTAAACTGGCTTCCAGTAACATACATTATGGGTTAAAACCTTCATTCAACAGCTATCTAGCTGTAAAAAAGTAGGCACAAATGACAGAAAGATGTCCAAGAAATGCTATTTTCAGAAAAACAAATGGTCTATTTTTTTTTTTTTCATTCTTAAGGTATAAAAACTCTTCATATACTTTCTCGTATGTCTAGAAAACATCTGGGAGGACACACACACATTGTTAATGTCTCTGGAAAGGTAGCTCTGGGAAGCTGAAGACCAGAGCAGGAGAGATTTACTGTCTCTATAAACAGAATACCGTTTGAAGCTTTGTTTTACTATAAGCACATAGTTATTTTACAATCAATTAAAATGAAGGTAACTTAATTTTCAAGTCTTAGCTCTACTCCAATGGATATAGTAAGATAGATGGCAAATAATCACTCATATTTGATAATACCTCCATCTCTTGAAGTTTCCATCCCTATGCAGTATGGATTGTTTCTGCTTCAACATAGGACTTTTTTCTCATTATGCTCTCTGGGGGGGTAGGAAGTTTAGGTGGATAGAGTCCTCTGACACATTTAAATATTTTTTAAATGTTATGCTAAGGATAGTGGCTGTGTGTGTGTGTGTGTGTGTGTGTGTGTGTGTGTGTTTTCTTCCAGAAATAGCTTAGTTATATAAAGTTGAGTCCTTCCTCCTGTTTTGCAGAAGTAAGGCAATAAAGACATCCTCTAATATTAAAGTAGTGTTTTTCCAAGAAAAGCAGAAGTTGTTTTTAGTGGAATAATTTCCCTCTGAACCTTTAACAGGGTATGTATACAGTTCATTCCAAAATTATATCTTATAGATGAGAAAACCAGAAGATGAAAAACTAGAGAAATTTTGGATTGACTTTAACCTCGGAAGTCGGAGTGTAACTTTTTATATAGACAATACTAAGGTAACTGTGTTTGATTCCTACTTAAACCTAAGTTTTAGAGATTGTTCATATGCAAGTATGTTATGTGCTCATGAATGTAACTTGTTTTTTTCTAAGAGTGCGCTGTGGGACTCAGTAAGGCTTTTGAAGGACGCGGTGATTAATTTCCGCATAAGAGGTAAGATGATCATTCTAAACTACCCCACATTTAGTTCTGATGCTAGAGCAGACTTTGCTCTTTGAGGTAGGAGGGAGATGGAATAGTGTGGTGGAACACTGCTCAGGACCAGGATGCAGGGGTACAAGGTTGGGGACTCCTTCACTTTGTGACTTTAGAGTTCAATTACTTGCCTGGTTTCTTTTTTCTTTTCTTTTTTTTTTTTCATTGTAAAAATAGGTATAGTGACTCAAACTTTAAAACAGTCAATCACCATATGAGCCAGCAATTTCACTTCTAGATAGCAGACTTGAAGAGAGAGTGGTATACCAATGTTCATTGCAATATTATTCACAATAGCCAAGAGGCAGAAGTGACACAAATGTCCATCTACGGGTGAATAAAGAAAAGTGGTATAGATGTGTGATGGAATACTATTCAGCTTTAAAAGGGGAGGAAAGTCTGACACATGCTACAACACGTCTAAACCTTTGGGATATTATGCTAAGTGAATAGGGTAATCAAATATCATATGATTCCACTTATGAAGTATCTCTCAAAGTGATAGAGACAGGAAGTAGAGTAGTGGTTATCAAGGGCTCTGGGGAAGAGGAAATGGGGAGCTGCTGTTTAATGGGTAGAGTTTTAGATTTGCAAGATAAAGTTCCAGACATCTGTTATACAATGATATGAATATACTTAATGCTACTGAACTATATATTTAAAAATAGTTAACATGGGAAATGCTTTATGCCGTAACTCAAAAATTGGGAGAAGGAAGTTAGATACTTCTAATCAGAATGGGAAAGAATCTCAAGCCGACTCTATGCTGAGCATGGAGCATGACATGGGGCTCAGTATCACCACTGTGAAATCATGACCTGAACTGAAACCAAGAGTCGGGTGATGCTTAACCCACTGAGCCTACCCCCGAGTTGTTTTCCTGCCTTCTCTCCAGAAGCAGTTAGTGCCCTCTGGGCTCTATCCCAGCCATGCCCAGTGACCTTTAAAACTCCAGACTTCAAGCCCTGCTGGTTGACAGGGCTCAGAAAATTCAGCCCTTCTCCTTTCCAAGCCAATGGCTTTGGGGAAATGTACTCCTTGTGTGCTCCCCTGTGTACTTTCTCTGTCGCCCTTCATTGAGACCATGGCTCCCTCCCCACCACACCAGGATCCATACTTCCTACCTTCTTCAACGTGACCTCTTCTCTTGCTTTGGTTGTGGAATTTGTTCTGCCCATCCTCAAGGTGATTTTTGGGGTATTTAGGATGATTTGATAGTTACCTAGTCATGTTTGTGGGATGAGATAAGCCTAAGGTCGTCCTATTCCACCACCATTTTTTCTCAACAATGTGCATTCATAACATCATTCCTCGGATCCTGGAGGGAAGTACCCAGTGCACCTCCAGAGGCCACAGAAGGTCAAGGCAGAGTGCAGACAGAGCAAGTCTTTGTTTTAAAGTCTGTTTTGTTTGATAGAAATATTGCTACCCCAGCTTTCTTTTCACATCCATTTGCATGACAAATGCTTTCCCATCCCTTCACTTTTAATCGGCATGCATCTTCAGGTCTGAGATGAGTTTCTTGTAGGCAGCATACAGATGTGTCTTGCTTTTTTTTTTTTTTTTTAATCCATTCAGTAGCCCTCTTTTGATTGGAGTGTTTAGTCCATTTACATTGAAAGAATTACTGACGGGTATGTATTTCTTGCCATTTCGTTACTTATTTTATGGTTGTTTATGTAGTTCTTCTGTGTTCCCTTCTCTTTTTTCTCTCAGTTTGCTGGCTCTTTGGAGTCATATACTGGATTTCTTTCTCTATTTATTTATATAAATCTGTTAATGGTTTTTGATTTGTGGTTACCATTAGGTTTATAAACTTATACAAATAGTAATCTCTACTAAGATGATAGTCACTTATGTTTAAGTCCATTCTTTACTCCTCTACCCCTCATGTTTTCGGTATATGGTATCATACTTAACATCCTTTTATTTTGTGAATCCCTTGACTTATTTTTATAGATGTGCGAAACAAAAGCAGTAAAATTAAGCATTTTTCTTACTCATACTTATGGTCTTTCCTTTCCGCTCGGCGTCTTTAACATTTCTTGTAGGGCTGGTTTAGTTGTCATGAATTCCTTTCACTTTTGTTTCTGGGAAATTCTTTGTCTCTCATTCTATTCTGAATGATAGTCTTGCTGGATAGTGTTCTCGGTTACAAGATTTTTCTTTTAGCACTTTGAATATATCACGCCACTCCCACTGGCTTGCAAAGTTTCTGCTAAAAAATCAGCTGATAGGGGTTTCCTTTGAATGTAACTTTTCTCTTGCTGCTTATTTTTTAAAGATTTTTATTTGACAGAGCACACACACAAGCAGGGAGAGAGGCAGTCAGAGGGAGAGGGAGAAGCAGGCTCCTGGCTGAGCAGGGAGCCCAATGCTGGGCTCGATCCCAGGACCCTGGGATGACCACCTGAGCCAAAGGTAGACGCTTAACCAACTGAGCCAAACCAGGCACCCCTCTCTTGCTGCTTTTAAAATTCTCTTTATCGCTACTTTTTGCCATTTTAATTATGTATCTTGCTGTGGACCTCCTTGGGTTGATTTTGTTGGTGGTTCTATGCCTCTTGGATCTGGATATCTGTTTCCTTCCCCAGATCAGGGAAATTTTCAGCTATTATTTCTTCAAATAGATTTTCTGCCTCCTTTTCTCACTCTTCTCCTCCTGGGATTCTTATAATGTGAATGTTACACTTGGTGGTGTTGCTGAGTTCCCTTATGTCTATTTTCATTATTTTTCTCTCTCCTGTTCAGCTTAATTGCTTTCCATTACTCAGTCCTCCAGGTCACTGATATATTCTTCTTTTAGTCTACTCTTTATTCCCTCTAGTATACTTTTAATTTCAGTTATTGAGGTCTTCATCTCTGATTGGTTCTTTTTTTGTCTTTTTGTTGATGGTCTCACTGAGTTTTTCCACTCTTTTCTCAAATCCAGGGAGTATCTTTGTGACCATTACTTTAAATTTTCTATCAGGCATATTATCTATTTCATTTAACTCCTGCTGTAATTTTATTCTTTCATATGAGACCTAGTCCTCTGCTCATTTTGTCTAACTCTGTGTTTCTGTGTGTTGGGAAAGTCAGCTATGTCTCCTGCTCTTGGAAGTAGTGGCCTTATGAAGAAGAGGCCCTGTAGTGCCCTGTCCCCTGGTCACTAGAATCTGACACTTCATGAGTATCCCCCTTATTTGTTGCATGGGTCCTATAGTTGTGGGTAAGCCACATTTGCCTTCAGTCCAGTTGTCTGCTATGGCTCTCTTTGCCTGTTGTGGCAGGGTTTGGTCCCTGTGTTTTTAGTGGGCATATCTGGGGCCACTTTGAGCTTGAGTTGAGTCAGACCCAGGGGTTTGTGAAATGGCATAGTACCAATGTGCAGGGCATTTTCCCTGTATTGTACCCTGAGAAGCTTTCATTGTTTGGAGGGGGCTGCAGTCAGACTAGATGTCTGCCCCCTCCCCTCACTCCCCCACAGTGGGACTGGCACATGTGGGACACTTTCCCTCTCTCTAGAGCAGGAGTTACTTTGGAGTTCTCATGGCTCTTGAGGCTGCTCGCACACTGCCAGGCTTCTGATCTCTGTTTAGACGTGCTCCCGCCAAGGGCATATTGGAGTGAGCAGATCCTCAGGAAAACACAGGGGTGGGATGTGTGGTGCCATTGAGTCACACGCATGTTAAAGATTCTATAGTAGGGGCGCCTGGGTGGCTCAGTCGTTAAGCATCTGCCTTTGGCTCAGGTCATGATCCCAGGGTCCTGGGATCAAGCCCTGCATTGGGCTCTCTGCTCCACTGGGAGCCTGCTTCTTCCTCCTCCACTCCCCCTGCTTGTGTTCCCTCTCTTGCTGGCTGTCTCTCTCTCTGTCAAATAAAATCTTAAAAAAAAAAAAATTGTATAGTAGCTCATTAAAAAGGTAAAAAGTAGATTGATTTCAACATATTGTATTTCACCCAATGTATCCTAAATATTGACATTTTAACATGCAATCACTATAAAAACTGAGATCTTCTGCCTGCCCTGTGTGTGTGTGTGTGTGTGTGTGTGAAGTCTTCACAAACTGGTGATGTGTTTTATGCTTATAGCACGTGTCAGTTTGCACTGGCCATGTTTCAGGTGTTTAGGGGCCGCAGCTCCAGACCCATGTGTCTCACTCTTCTCTTCGTTCTCCTCAGTCTTTGATCCTTAGTTTTGCCTGTTCTTTCAGGCACTTTACTCTTTTCTCTCCTGCTGCTTGTGACTCAGCTTGTAGTTACTATGGCTTATTGTTGACCTCCTCATGAATTTTGGTCTAAGCTGCTTTTGGAAACCAGTTACTATTTGTCCGAGAGCTGATGTCATGGTAGGAGGCCCTCAAGGAGACTGTTGTTATCTGAGACACAGGTGTCTCTAGGCACACAGGAGCCTGCTCCTCAAGGGGGTTTATTGAGATGGAGGATTATTCAGTTTTTGTATATGGTGGAATAATCTTTATTTTGAGCTTTTAAAAGTAAGTGATATCAGCGAATGAGAATGAATGTTGTGTTTAGTGTATTGGAGAGTAAAATATGTGCGCCAGGTGAAATCTTTGTATTCAAAAAATGCTCTTTACAAATCAGATGGAATTCTATAGAAGTCCAAACCATCTCCTTTGCTCTGCTGCTAAGGTAAGTTACTTCCTATCTTTGCAAGATCAACTACATAATCATATTGTGTATATTTGCCTGTATAAACACAGGCGCAAATGTGCATCTAACAAACATAACATCAAAGTAACTTTAATTTCTTTTCATCTTATCGCAAAAAAATCTAAACAGTTGACAAATATCCCAGTGCAGTTATTTACAGTTATAGAATCCTATAATTTTTCAGTATGTTGATACGCATGTGTATACTTCTGTCTTTTGTTAGAAACGGAAAATATGAAGATCCTCATTATTTGCCTGAAGAAGCCTATTAATATTGGCAACGAGGAAGTGTTGAAAATAGAAATCCATTTTGATTTGCAATTCAATATATTACAAGCTTCCATGGAAGCTTTAGGAGAAGACAAACAGGTGGCAGATTTAGTTCTTCTTGATTACTTGAAAATGTTTTAGTATGTTTCCCTGTCTCTAACTTCCTTGTTGGGTTTTGATGTGAACATTTGCTCAAACAGATAGCTTGGTCTTCGGAATATCATGTAAGAAGAATTGAAAAATCTGGGTTCTAATTCTGGTTCTTTTTATATATTATTGCCTTATGTAGGACACAAAGCTTCTTTCTGCCTTCAAATGCTTTATTCCATTTATTGCAAACAGTTAAATTTTCTAGTATAACATCACCACCTCACCACATTCTTCCAGAGTTTTGAGGATACTTGCTGTGGGCTTCTTAGCATTTCCTTCTCTCCCTCTGGCCCTTGAGGACCAAGGGAAATCACTAGAAATAGCATCTCTTGGGGAGTTGTTCTGAAGTTCTATCTCCTGGTGTTATGGTGAAATGTTCTGCACCTCTTCTAGACTCCTCTGGCCTCCAGATCTCTGACTACAATGTGTCCTATCTATGTCCAAGAGCACAACACCTTTCTTTATCACAGATGGCAGGCAGAGAAAAGATATTTGTGACAAAAAGACCTAAGATACTGTGGTAGTGGCCATTAGAAGGTTGAATTAAGAGGTCAGAGCCTTGAGGGAAGAAGCCTAGGGCATATTTCCTTTTGGCATTAAGCTGTTTATGAAGACATGTTATATTCTACAAAGGGCCCTGCAGCAGAGTTTCCAAAGACTCACCCCCTGAAGAGACCATTTCATGGAGGAGTATGAGAAATAGAGTAGAATCAATCACTTAATAAAAAAAAAATCTATATCCTGTTACCTATGAATTGGCCTAATACTGATGCTAGACTGGCTGATGCCTCAAGAGGGAGGGCCTCCAGCTCCTCACCAAGGGGGTTCTTGGCTTTATGGGAGAACAAATAAAAGAGCAAGCCATGTAGAGAAAAGGACAAAGATTTATTAAGTCTTGAGGTAAAGGAACACCTTCACAAAGTAGTAGTCTCTCCTCCCAGATGAGGAAGCAGACCCAGTCCCCTTACCCCTTGCCTCTAACAAAGGGTTTTGTGTGTTTAAAATTACCTAACTGTATAGGGAGGGGCTTTTTACTTTGGGTTTATCATTTACACTTGGCAGTAAGATTCACTTCCTCTAATTCATGTCTGCTGTGTTGTGAGCCTCAAGATTTCCTTAACAAAATTAAGAGTTTACTTGTCTTTAAAGGTCATGTGGATTTTTGGCTTGCATTTCAGATGTTGCCCGACCAGACAAGAAGCTCCTCAGAACTTTCTGGTAAATTTGAGAAAGAAGACCCTGACATTCCTAGCGACCGTGAAAGAGAGACAGGTATACTGGGAAATAAAACTTCTTACTCTGAATTCCCTTTAAAAATAACGATAAACCCTTACTTGAAAGAGGTCACTGCAAGCCTGTGGTGCGTGAGAGTAATAAATATACCATTGTACTACAGAGAACTAAGTTGCTAGTCACCTTGAATCCTTTTCCTTACCCAATAATACATTGTCTTGGGGGTCATTTGGAAATGACAAAAGAGAAAAAAATGATAGTCGTGGCTGGAGGCAGAAGATGGGGCATGGAAGGGCCTGGCTACTCACAGAGCTGACCCTGCACACATCTATTAGGAGTTACATCCCAAAGCTGTTTCTCAAAGTGCCCGTAGATTTTGGACTTGGAAGTTTGATGCAGGGTGTAATTACCAGATCTTACCAATAGATGGCGATGTACCTGCAGTGTAAGGTCCCATGAAGAATGTGTTCACCATGTTGCATGGTTATTGTTACCACTTTTTTTTTTTTAATAATGATTTTTTATTATGTTAGTCACCATACAGTACATCCCCGGTTTTCGATGTAAGGCTCGATGATTCATTAGTTGTGTATAACACCCAGTGCACCATGCAATATGTGCCCTCCTTACTACCCATCACCAGTCTATCCCATTCCCCCACTTTTAATGCTCTTTTTTTTCTGTGTATAGACCAGAAAGAAGAATCCACCAAGCTGGCAGAGTTAATGAGTGCCAGAGAGGACCACTGCCTAATAACTCGCCCCTTAAATGACCAGTCTGAGCCTGTTGTGAGTATGGGATCCTGGGTATAAGATTCTGAACGGTGTCTACCAGGCTGCTGACAGGTGGAAGCCACCTCTCCTGGCTTGTAGTCTATTTTTTTCCCTAACCAACTATTTCTCTCTTTTTGTACCATCCTCACCTTTTGGATCATTCTTGCCTGGTGTGTTTATATGTTCTCTTCTTTCACACAACTTGGCTCTCCCATGGAATGTGTGACTTGGCTGGCTTTGCCTCAGTCCCTCACTTGGGATCTGGAGACCAAGATATAGGGGAAAAAGAGTCTAATGATTGGAGTCAGCCCTGGTTTTCACTTACTAGATAGAGGGACTTGGGAAAATTAATGTCGCTGAGTCTGAGGCTTCTCCTCTATAAACTGGAGGTAATAGCTGGTTCAAACTGTAGCCCTCTTACATACTATACGTTTTGTTTTTAATCATAACATACTGCTTGGCATATACAGGTATTCAGGCCTCATTTTCTTATATTTGATTACCTGGGTATTATACAGAAGTGTAACGAGAGTGTTTTTGATACTGACAAATCTCCTGAGGGCAGATATATCAATTTTTTGGAAGAGCCAACAGTCATTAATCATTAGTCAAAAAGCCTGGTATCTTCGTATTTAGTAGAAATGCTGTTGTTTGGATATGTAAAGTAACTCCAAAAGAATCTTAAAGGAGAGACTTCAAAGTCACCATAATTTTTTTTTTCTGCAGCAAACAAAAACAGTAGATAGTTCACCTGAAGAACCGAAACCGGATGGCCTACAACAAGGTCAGCTTTTTAAAAAAAAATCTATCCGAAGACTTGAGTAGCACGCTTACATGTTTACTTGAGAAGCTTAACCATTTTCATTTTTAATTTTCATGATTGGAAGTCACTTCAAAACATGAATATTCTTCAGTCTCACAAGAACCATCAGTAAAAGTTCAGGATCCTGAATTAAATGACAAATCTAGGTATGCGATTTTCAAAATTAATAAACCATGTCGATTGCTATTAATGTGACTAGTTAACGTATAAGTCAACCGTCTTTCCATCTTTTCTGCAACTGGCCACACCCCACACAAGGAGAGAGCATTGTGTGCAGTTTTCTGTGGACTGATTTGAGTAGTGCTGGGATGTTCTCCTGGCCTCTAGATCGCTACCGTTATACCCCTAGTGATACGCTTGGTGATCGATTTCTCCCCAGCCATGAAACATGTATCACCTGGCATTAATTTGCTACTTTTCCATGTAGGCCAATGAAGAATGGGTCATAGGACAAGTAATTTCTTATAGCTTTATATAGACAATTAGAATAAAATTGTGCATATTTAAAGTATGCCATTTGAGTTTTGACATGTCTACACCAAGTACCATCACTACAATCAATGTAATGAACCTATCCATCTCCAAGATGTTCATGTCCCCTTTGGAATCCTACCCTCTTGCCCTTTCTGTCCTCCTTACCTGTCTCCTGCAATCACTGATCTGCTTCTTGCCATGATAGATGAGTTTGCAATTTAAAAAATCTGATATAAATGGAATCAAAGAGCATGTACTTTTTTTTCTACCATTTCTTTCATTCAACATAATTTTAAGATTTATCCATGTTGTGTGTATCAATAGTTCATTCTTCTATATTGCCAAGTAATAGTTCCTTCATGGATGGACCACAGTTTGTTGACCCATTCACCTGTTGATGGCCATTTGAGGTCCCAGTTTTTTGTTAGGAGTAAAGCATTTGGGATCATATATATAAGCCTTTATATGGATGTGTATTTTCTTTTGAGTAAATACATAGGAGTGGAATGACTAGATCATTGGTGGTGTATGTTTAACTTCTACAAAACAACAAAAACTCTGCCAAAATGTTTTCTCAAGTGGTTAAACCATTTAACATTCCCACCAACAGTCTTTGAGAGTTCTAGTTGCTCACATTCTTGCTAATACTTGGTAATGTTAGTCTTTTTCATCTTAGCCATCCAGTGGAAGTGTAGTGATATTTCTTTGCGGTTTTGATTTGCATTTCTGTAATGACTAGTGGTGTTGAACAACTTTTGCATGTATTTTCCTTCCATCTTTATCTCTTTTTGGGTAACATATCTTCAAATCTTTCACTATTAAAATAGATTACTTGCTTTAAGTGTTCTTTATATATTCTATATACAAGTCCTTTATTAGATGTGTTTTACATACATTTTCTCCCTGTCTGTGGCTTTTTATTTTTATGTGTCTTTTTTAAATCTTTAATGGATAGTTATTGAAGGCCTGCAGTACATAGCTAATACAGCTTATTGTTAGACACCTAATAACCTTTACTAAATTCATTCAATTCAATATACTTTATTCAGTCTTCACCATATCCTTAAGGAATGTATTATTTATACCTCCATTTGCTAAAGGAGGAAATGAGGACAACAGAACTTAACGACGTATCCATGAAAGTGTTGGCTTAACATGTCTCTAAAGAGCAAAAGTTCTTAGTTTTTATTAAGCTCAATTGATTTTTTTCCAATTGGTTTCTTTTATACTTTATGCTTTTTTTTTTGTGATGTGCTTAAGAAATCTTAGACAAACTCATGATCAATTTCACTACATTTTTGTTCCCCTATACTTTCTTCTAGGGGTTTTATAGTTTTAGATCTTATTTCAGTTATAAAGCATTTTATGTTAATTTTTAAAATTGTGTGAAGAAAGCGTTTTTTCCCCCTTCTTTCTCTCCCCTCCCTCCTTTCACTTTTCTTTCATATGGCTGTCCAATTATTCCAAATCATTTATTGAAACAATTATTTCCCCCCATTGAGTTTTCCTGGAAACTTTGAAGACATCAGTTGACCATACAGGTGTAGCTCTATTTCTGAACTGTGTACAGGCATCCTTTGGAGATATTGCAAATTCAGTTCCAGATCACTACAGTAAAGGGAATGTTGCAATAAAGCAAGTCAAATGACTTGGCTTCCCAGTGCATATGGAGGTTGAAATTACATTATACTATAGTCGATTATAAGTCTATACTAAGTATGCAATAGCATCATGTCTAGACACTCACTGTATATACTTCAAAAATACTTTTTATTGCTTAAAAATGCTATCTGAGCTTTCAGTGAGCGTCTTTGTGCTGATAGCAGCTCTTGCCTCCATGTTGATGCCTGATGACTGGTCAGAGTGGTGGTTGCTGAAGGTGGGGGTGACTGGCAATTTCTTCAGATAAGGCAACAATGAAGTTTGCCACACTGATACTTCCTTTCATGACCCATTTCTCTGAAGCATGAGATGCTCTGTAATAGCAGTTTACTCACAGTAAAACTTCTCTCAAAGTTGAAGTCCATCCTCTCAAATCCTGCTGCTTTATTAACTAAGTTTATGTAATACTCTAAATCCTTTGTTGACCTCTCAAGAATCTTCATAACATCTTCATGAATAAATTCCATCTCAAGAAACCACTTTCTTTCTTCATCCATAAGCAGCACCTCATCTGTTCAAGGTTTATCACGAGATTCCAGCAGTTCCGTCCCATCTTCAAGCTCTACTTCTAATTCTCTTGCTCTATCTACCACATTGGCAGTTAGTTCGCCACTAGAATCTTCAACCCTTCAACGTCATCCATGAGCATTGGAATCAACTTCTTCCACACTCATGTTAATGTTGATATTTTAACCTCTTCCCATGAATCATGAATGTTCTTACTGACATCTAGAATGGCGAATCCTTTCTAGAAGGTTTTCAATGGACTTTTCCCAGATAGGTCAGAGGAATCAATATCCATGGCAGCCTTAACCTTATCAAATACATTCTTAAATAAGACTTAAGTTGAAATGACCCCTTGATCCATGGGCTGAAGAATGGATGTCGTTAGCAGGCCTGAAACAACATTCCTCTTGTTGCTCATCTCCACCAGAGCTCTTGAGTGACTAGGTACACAGTCAGCGGGCAGTAAGATTTTGAAAGGAGTCTTTTCTTCTGAGTGGCAGGTCTCAACAGTGGGCTTAAAATATTCAGTAAAGCACATTGTGAACAGATGTGCTGTCATCCAGGCTTCGTTTCATTCACAGAGCACGAGCAGAGTAGATCTAGCATCATTCTTAAGGGCTCTGGGATTTTGGAATGGCAAATGAGTGTTGTCTTTAAGTTCAAGTCAGCAGCTGTATTCCTCCGTAACAAGAGACTCAGCCTGTCTTTTGAACCCAGGCATCGAGGTTTCCTCTTTAGCTATGAAAGTCCTAGATGGCATCTTCTATTTGAAGGCTGTGTGTCTACATTGAAAATCTGTTTAGTGTAGCCACCTCCAATAACTATTTTAGCTAGATCTTCTAGATAACTTGCTGCAGCTTCTGCATCAGCACTTGCTACTTTACCTTACACTTTTATATTAGGGAGATGGTTTTTTCCCTTAAATCTCATGAACCAACTTCTGGTCTGTTCCAACTTTTCTCCTGCAGCTTTCTCAGCTCTCTAAGCCATCATGGCTTAAAGGAGTGTTGTGGCTGATTTGGTCTTCTGTCCAAACCACTACTGTATCTCATCTTGAAATGAGGTAGTGTTGGTCTTCAACTCTTTAAGTTGTCTTGACTATACTTAGTCCTTTGCATCTCCATATACATTTTAGAATCAACTTTACAAAAAGTCTTCCAGGTTTTGACTGGGATTGTATTAACCTTATTGGTCATTTGGAGAAGAATTGACATCATAGTAGTGTTTTCACGGTCTCAAACATGGTGCATCTCTTCATTTCTGGAGGACTTCTTCAATTTCTCTCAGTAATGTTTTATAGTTTTAAATATATAACTCAGATAAACTTAAAAACATACAGAAGTATTTCATATTCCTTGCGCTCATATTCTTTAAAAATTTCTATTACTGGTTTCTTATCCTATAGAAATGCAGTTGATTTGTGTACATTGATCATATATCCTACAACCTTGCTAAACCAACTTACTACTTTTCATAGTCCATCTGATAGAATTTTATCATTATATATGTTTTAAGTACTTAATTTCCAATAAAGTGTAGGCAATAAACAGCCTTTTCTTCTGTAGTACATCCCCAGAAACAGTTGTGGGCATGATACTTGTTTACTGCATAAGTGAACATATTACTTTGACTTTCTCATTGTTCAACATTCCTGAGGAGCCACATTCGATTTTTTCCCTCAGTTTTGCGATATAATTGCCATACAAATCTGTAGAAGTTTTAGGTATACAGCATAATGACTTGACGTATATATATTGCAAAATGATTACCATAGTAAGTTTAGTTAACATGAAGCTCCTCATAAAATTACAATTTTTTCCCTTGCAATGAGAACTTTTAGGATCTACTCTTGGCAACATATACCATATGTATATTACATCCCCAGTATTTATTTATCTTCTAACTGGAAGTTTGAAACTTTTGACCACTTTCATCCACTTTTGACCACCCCTACCCTCCCAACTTCCACTTCTGGTAACCACAAAACTGATTTTTTTTTTTTTCCTATGAGTTTGGTGCTTTTTTTTTTTTTTATTATTCAAGTATAATTAATATACAGTGTCATATTAGGCTCAGGAATATAATATAATCATTCAACAATTCTATTCATTTCTTAGTGCTCATCAAGACAAGTGTTCTCTTAACCCCCTTTATCTGTTTCACCCATCGCCTCATCTACCGCTCTTCTGCCAACCACCAGTTCTTTCTATTTCAGCATCTGGTTTTTATTTTTTATTTTTGTCTCCTTTGTTTCTTAAATTCAACATATGAATGAAATCATATGGTATTTGTGTTTCTCTAATTTCACTTAGCATTGTACCTGCTAGGTCCATCCATGTAGTTGCAAATGGCGTTTTTTTTTTTTTATGGTACATAAAATGTACATATACACCACAATTTTCCTTATCCATCTATCAATGAGCACTTGTTGCAGTTTTAAGTTGGGCTTTTAATTCCGTATGTAAGTAAAAACAAATAGTATTTGTCTTTCTCTGACTTCACTTAATATCCTCAAAGTCCATCTATATCATTGCACGTTGCAGGATTTGCATTGTTAGGATGAAATAGTATACCACATCTTTATCCATTCATCTATCAATAGACAAGTTGTTTCCATATCTTGGCTATTGTAAATAACATGATAATAAACACGAGGATGCAGATATCTCTTCAACAGTGATTTAGTTCCCTTTGGATATGTACCCAGAAGTAGAATTGCTGATTCATAGGGTAGTTCTATCTAAAAATTTTTGAGGAACCTCTGTACTAGCTATTTTACCTTCCATACTGGCTATACAATTTACGTTTCCACTAATACTGCACCAGGGTTTTCTTTCTTTCCACATCCTCACCAACACTTGTACTCTCCTGTCTTTTTGATAGGAATTCTAACAGGTATGAAGTAATACTTCGTTGTGGTTTTGATTTTTATCTCCCTGATTAGTGATGCTTTGCATGTATATATTAGCCATGGGATTATCTTCTTTGGAAAAAAACCTTCTCTTCAGATCCCCCACATATATTTAAATCAGGTTGCTTGGTTTTTTGCTATGGAGTTGTAGGAGTTCTTTTTATATTTGGGTATTAACCCTTACCAGGGTATGATGTGCAAATACTTCCGCCCTTTCTGTAATTTGCATTTTTATTCTGTTAATTGTTTCTTTCGCTGTGCTGAAGCTTTTTAGTGTGATGTAGTCCCAGTTTTTTAGTTTTTGCTTTTGCTTTTGATGTTACATACAAAAAATTGTTGCCAGGACCAATGTCAAGAAGCTTTTTCCCTGTGCTTCCCCCCCCCAGATTTGTGGTCTCAAGTCTTATGTTTAAATCTTTAATACATTTGAATTAATTGTGAGTATTGTACAAGAGGAGTCCCATTTAAGTCTTCTGCATGTGGTTATCCAATTTCCCTGCATCATTTATTGAGAAGACTATTTCCCCATCGAGTGTTCCTGGCTCCCTTGTTAAATATTAGTTGACCAAATATGTCAGAATTACCTCTGGCAATATTCTTAAAGCTATTTTGTATGACATTAATATGGCCACTACTGCTTTCTTTTTCTGGTTTAAGTATGGCATATCTTTTCCCATTATTTTACTTTTAGCCTTTTTGGGTCTGTATATTTAAGGTGGGTTTATTATAGGCAGCATTGGTTTTGCTTTGCTATTTACCTCAATATGATAGTCCGTGTTATTTATTGGGATATTTAGACCATTTACATTTTATATGATATGGTTGCATTTATATCTATCATATTATTGTGCTATTTGTTTTTGATTTGTTGTGTCGTTTGCTTTGTTTTGTTCCACTTTTTTTTTCTGTTGTGTTTTGGATAAATGGAATATATTTTATGGCTCCATTTTCTCCTTTGTCAATTTTTTTGGTATAACTTTTCTTTAGTGGTTACTTTATATATGTGTATATATATAGATATATACACACATACATACATGTATGTGTGTTGTGTGTGTGTATATATGTACATATACACATATATATACATATATATATACACACACCTATATATATATAGTGTGTATATATATATATATAGTATTTAACTTACCACCCATAACCTTTGGATAACATTATATTGCTTTACACATAAGCCCTTAAACACAACTCTAGGTTTTTGCTACTTTTATCATACAAATTACTTTTATATGTTATAAACCTCTAATTATTGCTGTTTAAAATAATTCTAATTTTAAAACACTTTAAAAATAAGAAAACTTTATGTTTTACCACATACTTACCATTTCTACTGCTCTTCATTCCTTTGTATAGATAGAAGTTTTCATCTGGTATCATTTTCCTTTGCTTGAAAGTCTTTAATATTCTTGTTCAGGTCTCTTAGTGATTAGTTCTTACAACTATTACGTGTTTGATACTGGGTATAAAATTTCTAGGCTAACAGTTTTTTATTTCAGTAATTTAAAGATCTTGCTTCATTGTCTTCTCACTTCATTGTTTCTGGTGAGAAGTCTGTTGTATTTCTTATTCCCTTATATGTAAGGTGACTTTTTTTCCCTGAGAGTGCTTTTCAGACTTTCTCTTTGTTAATAATTTTAAGCAATTTAATTGTGACATGATTTGGTATAGGGTTTTTTTTTTTTAATGTTGAGCTTAGGGGTTGTTAAGCTTCTTGGTATGTTGGTTTATAGACTTTTATTAAATATAGAAAATTTCAGGGGTGCCTGGGTGACTCAGTAGGTTAAGTGTCTGCCTTCAGCTCAGGTCATGATGCTGGCCAGGGTCCTGGGATGAAGCCCCTACATTGGGCTACCTATACAGCAGAGAACCTGTTTCTCCCTCTCCCTCTGCCTCTCCCCCTGCTGTGTGTGTGCACTCTCTGACACATAAATAAATGAAATATTTTTTAAAAAGAAAAAAATTTTCAGTCATTATTTCTTTAAAGATTTAGCCTTTCTTTTTTCCTTCAAGTTCTCCAATTATACATATATTAGGCTATATCACACAGCTTACTGATGAATTGACTTTTTTCCTGTTTCATTTGTTTTTATTGCCATATCTTCAAGTTTACTAATCTTTGTAGTATCCAACTGCTCTTAATACCATTCAGTGTACTTGTCATCTCAGAAATTGTTTTTCATCTCTAGAAGTTCTTTTTGAGGTTTTTAACATCTACTTAACAACTTCAAGCTATTCTCAACTTTCTTCACTTTATAACAGTTATAATACCATGTTCCATAATATACTTGTCTGCTAGTATATCTCTTGTGACATTTTTAAGTTGATTTCAGTCAATTGATTTTCCTTCTCATGATGTTTTTTTGTTTTTTTCCTGCTCTTTTGCATGCCTAGTAATTTTTGATGATAGAATTCGTGAGTTTCTACCTGGTCAGTAATTGGATATCTGTGTATTTCAGTAAATTCCTTGTACTTTATTCTGGGATGTGGCTTAGTTATTTTAAAGCCAAATGATCCTTTTTGAGGTTTGCTTTTAAGCCTTCTTAGGTGAGAGTAAATTATCCTTTAATTTAGGAATAATTTTTCCCTACCACTGATTTCAGTATGCTTGTGAATACTATACCTAATGCTCCATCAGTTAAAAAGGTTTCTCTGTGACTAATAAAAACCCAAACTATTCCCAGTCTTTTGAGTTCTGAGGATTATCTCTGTCTTTCCTTGAAATAGTTCTTTCCCCAGCCGCAGGTAGCCTTATAGGCATGATTGGTACTTCTATTATTAGGGTTCTCCAGGAAAATGGAATCAATACAATAAATATATAGGAAGGAGATTTACTGTGAGGAATTGGCTCACATGATTATGAAAGTTGAGAAATCCCCACATCTGCCATCTGGAGACGCAGGAAAGTCAGTGATGTAATTGCAATTACAAGAGTCCAAAGGAGGTCTGAGAACCATGTAAATGGTTGCTCACTAAACTTATTTTACTAATGGGTCATGACTTGTAGTTTAGAAAAATTGTAGCTTAAAATCCCTAATATAGGCAGTAAATTGAAGGGGTTTGCAGATAGAGCAAAAGGCAAGAAAGCTGATTAATGACTGTAGACGTTATCCAGGCAAGAGATAATGGTAATTCTATTCAAGAGTTTCTGGAGGAAGAATGGATTCACTGGCAGACAGAGTGGATATGGTGGTGTGAGGGAGGAGGTGGAGACTGTGTAAACCCCTAAGATACTTACCTTGGCTAACTGAATCATTGGGGAACGTGGGAAGGTTCAGTTTCAGGAAGATTTGTAAGTGTTGAATGTAGGTGCTAGGCTGTGTTAGCCATGTTTGGGGGCTTACAGGAAAGATCTGGATTAGAGATAGAAACTCAAATGACACAGTATCTAGATGTTTTAGGCATCATCATTGCACTTGATTTGATAATTATTCCTTTTAAAGTATGGTGCTCATTACCGAACCCTATATTCTAAGCATGTTCTGGTTAAAGCAATTGTCTATTAATTTTTTGGCTTTGTTTTCTGCCATTCTAGCCAACTAAAATTGTACTGTATAAGATATATATATTAACATCTCTGCTTTTTCCTCAACTTGCCTTTTTGAATTCTGATTCTGTCATTTTTCCTATCAGCTTTCTCTTTCAGGCTCTTATTTGATAGTATGACAGCTTGGCCTTTTAGAATTTTATTCAAAATACGAATAGGTCTTTGACCTTATTTCATTCAAACTTAACTGCTTTACCACTTGACTTTAAAAATAATCTTGTAAAGCATAGGGTGTAGTTCTTTTTGTATTGTTTTTATCTGGTTTTTTACCAGGGTAATGCTTGCCTTGTAGAGTGAATTTAGAATCTTTCATTCCTCTTTTATTTTTGGGAATAGTTTGAGAAAAATCAGTATTATCTGAACTTTAAATGTTGGTAGAATTCACCTGTGAAGCCATCTGGTCCCAGATTTTTGTTTGTTGGGAGTGGGATTTTTTTTTTATTACTGATTTAATTTCTTTGCTAGTAATTAGTCTGTTCAAATTTTCAATTTCTTCCTGATTCAGTTTTAGGTTATATGTTTCTAGGAAACTGTCCATTGTCCGATTTGTTGGCATATGATTTTTCATAATATTCTCTTATAGTTCTTTGTATTTTTTTAAAACAGGCTTTTATTTTAGAAGATTTATGTTCAAATTCTGGCTATATGACTAACTTGTTGAGTAATCTTGTTTATTTCATTTGATTATTTTAATTTAAAGATTTTTATTAGCATGAGAGAGCACGCATGCACGCGCTCATGAGCAAGCATGAATGGGGAGAGGGGCAGAGGGAGAAGCAGACTCCCTGCTGAGCAGGGAGCCCACCAAGGGGATGGATCCCAGGACCCTGAGATCATGACCTGAGCTAAAGGCAGACACTTAACTGAGCCATCCCGGTGTCCCAAGCCTTTGTATTTCTGTGGTGTTATTTCTTAATTTCTGATTTTTTGAATTCTGCTTTGATGAGTCTGGGCTAAAGGTTTATCAATTTTGTTGATCTTCTCAAAGAATCAGCTCCTGGTTTCATTAACCTGTTCTATTGGAAGATTTTTTTTCTGTCTCTATCTCATTTATTTCTGCTTTAATCTTTATTATATCCTTCCTTCTATTGGCTTGGGCTTTGTTTTCCTTTTATTAGCTCCTTTAGGTACAAGGTTAGATTGTTTGAGATTTTTCTTGCTTTTTGAGGTAGGCCTATCTTGCTATAAAATCTTCACCCTTGGACAGCTTTTTCTGCATCCCAAAGATTTTGGACTGTTGTGTTTTCATGTTCATTTGTCTCCACGTAATTTTTTGATTTCCTTTGATTTCTCAGTTGATGCATTCATTATTTAGTGGCTTATTTAGCCTTCATGTATTAGTATTCTTTCCAGATTTTTGCTTAACATGTGATCTATTATGGAGAATGTTCTATGTGCACTTGAAAAGGTGTAGTCCACTGTTTTAGGATAGAATGTTCTGAATATATCTGTTAGATTGATCTGCTCCAATGTGTCATTCAAAGCTATTTCCATGTTGGCTTTCTGTCTGGACGATCTATCCATTGACGTTAGTGGTGTGGGAAAGTCCCCTACTATTAATCACAACTTCTGTCTTCATTATGTTTGATATTAGCTGCTTTATGTGTTTGGATGCTCCTGTGTTGGGTGCATAAATATTTACAATTATTATAGCTTCCTGTTGGATTGTCTCCTTTATCATCAAGTAGTGTCCTTTTTTTTTTTTTTCTTGTTATAGCCTGTTTTATAGTCTATGTTGTCTGAAATGAGTATTGCTACCTCAGCTTTGTTTTCACTTCCATTTGCATAATGTTTTTCCATCCTTTCACTTTTTTGCATGTGTCTTTAGGTCTGAAGTGAGTCTCTTATAGGCAACGTATGAATGGATCTTGTTTTATCCATTCAGTTACCCTATGTCTTTTTATTGGAGCACTTATTCCATTTATATTCAAAGTAATTATTGATAATTGTTGATAAAATGTACTCATTGCCATTTTGTTACTTATTTTGTGGATGTTTTGTAGTTCTTTGTTCTTTCGCTTCCTTTGTGGTTTGATGGCTTTCTTTAGTGATAAGCTTGGATTCCTTTCTCTTTATTTTTGGTATATCATAGGTTTTTGATTTGTAGTTACCATTAGGTTTGTATATAACATCCTATGCAAATAGTCTATATTAAGTTAATAGCCACTTAAGTTTTAACCCATTTTAAAAGTACTAAATTTTTACCCCCTCCCCCTGGATTTTTTTTTTTTTTTAAGATTTATTTGAAAGGGGGTGAGGGGCAGAGGGTGAGAATCTTCAAGCAGACTCCCCACTGAGCGTGCAGCCCATCATGGGGCTTGATCTCACTACCCATGAAATCATGACCTGAACCAAAGCCAAGAGTTGAATGCTGAACCAACTGAGCCACCCAGGTGCCCCTACACCCTCCCCCTGTTTTATGTATATGATGTCATACTTGACGTGTTTTTGTTTTGTGATTCCTGGATCAATTTTTTTTAAAGTATAATTGATATTACTGCTTTTGTGCTTAACCTCTGTGCTGGTTTTATAAGTGATTAACCTACTACTTTTATTATTTTGCATTTACCTGTGAAAACTTTTCCTTTCCTAATTTACTTACCCCTGATTATGGCCTTTTCTTTCCACTCAAAAAAATTCCCTTTAATGGTTCTTGTAAGTCTTGTTTAGTGGTGATGAGCTCCTTAACTTTTGTTTGGGAAACTCTTTATCTCTCCTATTCTGAATGATAGTCTTGCTGAATAGAGTATTCTTGAATGTAAGTTTTCTCCTTTCAGCACTTCGAACATACCATGCCACCCTCCTCTGGCCTGAAAAGTGTCTGCTGAAAAATCAGCTGATAGCTTTATGGTAGTTCTCTTTTATGTAACTGTTTTCTGTTGTCTTGCTGCTTTAAAAATTCTATCACCGCTTTTTGTCATTTTAATTATTATGGCTTGGTGTGGGCCTTCCCGGGTTGATTTTGCTGGTGTTTCTCTATGCCTCTTGGATCTAGATTTGTTTCCTTCCCCAAAGTAGGGAAGTTTTCAGCTATGATTTGTTCAGATAAATTTTCTGCCCCCCCTGTATCTCTTCTCCTCCTGAGATCCCTATAACACAACTGTTATTTAGCTTAATGATGTCTGAGTTCCCTTCACCTATTCTCATTTTTTATTTTTCTTTGTTGTTCAGCTTGATTGTTTTCCATTACTCTGTCTTCCAGCTCACTGATCTGTTCTCTCTAGTCAACTATTCCATCTAGTGTATTTTAATTTCAGTTGAGTTCTTCATCTCTGATTGGTTCCTTTTATATTTTTTCTTTCTTGGAGGTTTCACCGAGGTCCTCCACTCTTTTCTCAAGTCCAATAAGTATCTTTATGACCATTACTTTGAATTCTTTATCAAGCATATTGGCTATCTCTGTTTCATTTAGTTCTTTTGCTGTGATTTTTGTCCTGTTCTTTCATTTGTGACCTATTCCTCTGTCTCCTCATTTTGTCTACCTTTCTGTGTCTGTTTCTGTGTTAGGAGAGTCAGCTGTGTCTCCTGCTCTTGAAAGTAGTGGCCTTATGAAGAAGTCTTATAGTGCAATGTCTCCTGTTCACTAGAATCAGACACCTTAGGGATGTCTATGTGTGTCATGTGTGCCCTACCAATGTTGCTGAGCCATGTTTACCTTCAGTCAGCTACAATGGTTCACTTTGCCTATTGTGTGTAGTGTTTGGTCCCTGTGCTGCTAAGGGCCGGTGTTGGGCTTGTAGTTGGGTCAGACCAGATACCTGCCCTCAGACCATCTGCTGGGCCTGCAGTTGCACTGAATTGCAGAGCACTCTCCCTATGTTGTCCCCTGAGAGGCTTTTGTTGGTGGGCAGGGTCTGCAGTCAGACCAGATGTCTGCCCCAGTACATCTGTTAGGGTTGCAGTGACCACAAAACTATAGGGCTCTATCTTTGTGTTGCCCCTGTGAGGTTTTTATTGGTGGGCAGTGCCAGCAGTCAGATCAGATGTCTGCCCCCAGCCCACCACTGGGACTGCAGCAAAAGTGGTGTGTATTGTTATCTTCCTGTTTTCCGCAGAGCAAGAGTCACTTTGGAGTGGTGTTGGTCACTGTTGGGGCTGCTTGCAGAATGAGATATATCAGCATTGCTTTTGAGGAACTCCTGCCAAGGGTGGGGGTATAGGTTTGATGGGGTGAATGGATCCACAGGAGAATGTAGGGGTGGGGTCCATGATGTTAACAAGTTAGATGCCTGCAGGTGTCCAGGTATCTAGGCTGGGGAGGAGGGAGAGGAATGGTGCCAACCAGCTCTTTTGTTCTTGGAGAAATCTCCTAAAGATCCCTGCTCTTCCAGTGCACATTCTGAAATTAGTAAACAAATTTTCCTGTATACCTTACGTGCCATTCAAATTGCTGCTTCTATGCTGTATCTTGGAGGGGTTGTAGGTTATACTGGGGTTTTTAATGGTGGGGACTCAGTTTCCTATCACACCCCGTCCCCAGCCTTCCCAAAGCCAAGCCCACTGATTTTGAGTACCCAGAATTAAATGCCACTAATTGTAAAAACTCGCAGAGGTAAGCCCGACTAGTTTTCACAGCCAAATGTTATGGGGACTCCTCTTCCCTGTGCAAGTCCCCCGTGCCTGGGGTGGAGTCTACTTCTCTCCCTCTCCATCCTTGTGGTACCCTTGATGGGAGTTTGGTTCCAGATAGTCCCACTATGCCCTTCTCACTGTTTTTGATGTGGCCTCCTCTCTATGATTAACCACACACGGTCTGTTCTGTCAGTCTTTGGGTCACTTTTGGGTTAGTTGCACTGATGTGGCTGTTATCTAGGTGCTTTTGTGGAATGAAGTGAGCTTAGGATCCTCCTATTCCACCATCTTCCCCTGCATTTGGTCTCCATGAACTTACTAGTTTCATTAAAATCCATTGGTCTGTCTTTCAAGTTGAATCAATCTTTTATAAATGCATGGTTTTGTGACCTCATTCATTAGTTGGTTATAAAATCTTAAGTTATGCAGCTTTTAAAAATGTTGATGCATTTTATTACCCAACATAAAAAAATCACATTAATACCCCCATTAATTTCGTCAGAAATGCCTTAAGTATTGGGCAGTGTTGTGTTGGCAGATCTGAATTTTTCAAATTCAGATTTTCACTGAAAAGCTTGAATTTTATCCTTGGCAAAATATATTGTCAGTTCTGTTAGGCTCACTTCATTTGTTTTTGAGAAAATCTCTGCCATCAACTGTCAGTTATTCTTTCACCTAAAGTTAGTGTTTCATGGGGGAAAAAAGTACTAGTCCGTCTCATGACTCAAATGATCACAGAAGTCCTTTTCCTTGAAACAACCTTTGTACTTACACATGTAACAGAAGTGTTCTATGTGTCTTTCCCATTTAATCCCGCAGAATATAGAGACACTTGCTCAAGGTTTGAGATTTAATAAAGGTGGTAATTTTTACTGCTTTTCCAAGGTATTCTTAAGTGAAACTGGATTGTGTGTTTTTTTTCCTTGCAGGTGTGAGATGGTAAAACAGCCAATGACTGCTAGTACAGGTCGATGCCACTAGCATGATCCATGTTAAGGCATCATGAGTTTTATCCATATTGGTTTTGCACCAACAGAGTAAATGCCAACACAGTGAAAAGTGCAAATAAAGTCTTCTGAAGTTGTTTCTGACTTTATGAACTTCTGAATGGATGTTGAGGGTCCCCAGAAACCTATACTAGATATTAAGCTTAACTTATACAAGATTTTCTTCTTGTAGAGGGGAAAATCAGGTAATAAAAAATGCCTGCGTGCTAAAATCAAAATAAAGCAGGGTTTTGTGACAGAGGGGCTTTCTTACCTTGGGTGGTCATTAAAGACTCCTCTGAGAAGGTAACATTTAAGGTGAAACCTAAGAGCAAATAGAACAGGACAGCTGGCCCAGGCTCTGAAGCAGAAATGGCTAAGGAACAGAAAAAGGACCACATTGTTAAGCATAGTGAGTGAAAGGGACTTGGTGTGAGGGAAGGTCAGCGAGATAGTCAATGTCCACACTGGATTGGCCTTAGAAACTAAGATAAAGAGCTGGCTTTTATTCTAAGTTTGAAGACTTGGAGGGGATTGAGCCAAGGTGAAAGGTGACAGCCACCTTGTACTGCCCCCAGGAGATGCGTCTTCCCCTCTTCCACTTCCTTTCTTCGCAGATGACTATATCTAGTTTTGAAATTGTAACTGCTGACTGTAAAGTTGTGAATGTAAGTGGAAAAATCCCAAAAGATTGCATATGGCATGATACTCTTTTTATAAAATAAAAAATAACTTCTAAAATACTATAGTCGTGAGAACTATATAAAAAGGAAACCAAGGGGATAATAAATTCAGAATAGTGATGACCTCAGATAAGGGAGTCAGGAGGACCAGTTCAGGGAAGGCCACACAGAGATGTAGGTCCTTGTCAGAGCTCAAGTTCTGATGTTGTGTGGTGGTTTCTTGGTGTTTATTACCTTATTAAGAACAAATGAATGAATGAAAGTAGGCTGGCCATGAATGGGCCAATAGTAAGAGTCTACCAGGATCGTGACAGGATCATGACTGACCCAAATTTATGCACTTGGGGTTTAATATAAAAAGGAAATAAGAGTGTGGAAGAAACAAATCTAACATCTTTTTAATTTCTTCACAAACCAAAATACAACCTCCTAGCCCATTCTGACCATATATGTGCAAATATCAACTATAGCATCTGGTTAAGAATTTTGGGTCCCCAGGTAAAAGTACTTGGGTTCAAATCTTTGCTTTATGTGCAACGTTGGACACAGTACTAATCCCTCCAGGCCTCCACATCTTCATCTGTAATGTGTGATAATAGCAGAATCCCTCTCCTAGGGTTGTTGAAAAAACATAATAGGATCACACCCATAACGTGCTTGTTACAAGTTTTCTGTTGCATTTGCAGGGCAGGTGAAAATTCTCTTTCCTGTAAATGCTCCCTGATTCTTTCAATTTGTTATTTTTATTAAAGTATAAATGACATATCACATTGATCTGCAAATATTGAATCACCCTCGCATCCCAGGAATAAATTCTACTTGATTGTGGTGTATGATTTTTTTTAAAAGTATTGTTGGACTTGGTTTGCTAATACTTTGTTGAGCATTTTTGCATCTATATTCATGAGAGATATTGGCCTGTAGTTCTTTTTTTCTGGTGTCTTTATCGGGTTTTGGTATAAGGGGTGATACTGGCATCATAGAATAAATACAGAAAATTTTCTTCCATTTTTTTTGGAATTGTATGAGAAGAATAGGAATTAACTCCTCTTTAAATGTTTGGTAGACTTTACCTGTGAAGCTGTCTGGTTCTGGACTTTTTTGGGGTTTGGGGGGAGAGTTTTTGACTACTGATTCAATTTCCTTGCTGGTGATCGTTCTGTTCAAATTTTCTATTTCTTCCTGCTTTAGTTTTGGTAGATTATGTTAGGAATTTGTTTCTTCTAGGTTGTCCAACTTGTTGGCATATAGTTTTTCATAATATTCCCTTACACAATTATATTTCTGGGGTGTTGTGGTTTCTCATCTTTCATTAGTAATTTTATTTGGGTGCTCTCACTCTTTTCTCTCTATTGAGTCTTGCTAGGGGTGATTGATCTTTTCAAGGAACCAGCTTCTGGTTTCATAGATCTGTTGTTTTGTTTTGTTTTTGATTCTATATCATTTATTTCTTGCCCAATCTTTATTATTTCCTTCATTTTGCTGGATTTGGGTTTTGTTCTTTTTCCAGCTCCTTTAAGTATAAATAGTAAGATTGGGTCATTTGAGATTTTTCTTGCTTCTTGAGGTAGGACTGTATTGCCAAAAACATTCCTCGTAGAACCACTTTTGCTGCATCCCACAGATTTTGGAGAGCTGTTTCCATTTTCACTTGTTTTTATGTAATTTTTAAATTACTTCTTTGATTTCTTGCTTGACCATTCATTTAATAGCATGTTATTTAACCTCCATGTATTTGTATTCTTTCCAGACTTTTACTTGTCATTGATTTCTAGTTTCATAGCACTGTAGTCAGAAAAGAGCATGGTAGAACTTCTATTTTTTTTTTTTAATTTGTTGAAACTTGTTTTGTGGCCTAATACATGATCTCTTCTGGAAAATGTTCCATGAGCACTTAAAGGATATAAATTCTGCTGTTTTAGGATGGAATATTCTGAATATGTCTGTTTAAATCCATCTGGTCCAGTGTGTCATTCAAAGCCACTGTTACCATGTTGATTTTCTATTTGGACAATCTGTCCATTGATATAAGTGGGGTGTTAAAGTCCCCTACTATTGTATTGCTATCAGTTATTTTATGTTATTAATTATTTTATGTATTTGGGTGCTCCCATGTTGGGTGCATAAGTATGTACAATTGTTATATCCTCTTGTTGGATTGTCCTTTTATTATATAGTGTCCTTCTTTGTCTCAACTTACAGCCTTTGTTTAAAAGTCTATTTTGTTTAAGTATTGTTACCCTGGCTTTCTTTTGGTATCCATTTGCATGATAAATGTTTCTCTGTTCCCTCACTTACAATCTGCAGTGTCTTTAGGTCTGAAATGAGTCTCTTGTAGGCAGCACATAGATGTATCTTTTTTTTTTTAAGGTTTTTTTTTGTTTGCTTTTTTAAGATTTTATTTGACAGAGAGAGAGTACAAGCAGGGAGAGCAGCAGGGAGAGGGAGAAGCAGGCACCGCTGAACAGAGAGCCTAGTGTGGGGCTCAATCCTTGGACCCTGGAATCATGACCTGAGCCAGAGGCAGACACTTAACTGACTGAGCCACCCAGGTGCTCCTGAGTCGTCGTCGTCTTTCTTCTTCTTTCTTCTTCTTTCTTCTTCTTTCTTCTTCTTTCTTCTTCTTTCTTCTTCTTTCTTCTTTCTTTCTTCTTTCTTTCTTCTTTCTTTCTTCTCTTTCTTCTTTCTTTCTTCTACTTCTTCTTCTTCTACTTCTTCTTCTACTTCTTCTTCTTCTACTTCTTCTTCTACTTCTATTATTATTATTATTATTTTTATTATTATTGTTATTTAATCTATGGTCATTTTTAAGAGGAGCATTTAGTCCATTTACATTCAAAGTAATTGTTGATAAATATGTATCTATTGCCATTTTGTTACTTGTTTTGTTGTTTCTATAGATTTTATCTCTTGCTCAATTTCATGGTTTGTTGGCTTTCTTTAGTGATATGCTTGGGTTCCCTTCTCTTTATTCTTTGCATATGTATTGGTTTTTGATTTGTGGTTACCATTTGGCTTGTATATATTATCTTCTGCATATAGCAGTCCATATTAACTTGATGGTCACTTGAGTTTAAACCCATTCTTTAGTGATTAAACTTAAACCTCTTCCTCCCACATTGTAGGTATATGGTGTCATATTTTACATCCTTTTATGAATTCCTTTCTGACTTCTATAGAAATCTTATTTTTACTGCTTTTGTTTTTCATTTTTTACTTATGGTCTCTCTTCTCAGAGTCTCCTTTAATATTTCTTGTAGGGCTGGTTTAGAGGTCATGACATCCGTTAGATTTTATTTGTCTGGGAAACTCTTGATCTCTCCTTCTATTCTGAATTATAGCCTTGCTGGACAGAGTATTCTTGGTTGCAGGTTTTTTTCTTTTAGCACGTTGAATATATCATGCTACTCCTTTGTGACCTGCAAAGTTTCTGCTGAAAAATTTGCCCATAGCCTTATGGGGTTTCCTTTGTATGTAACTTTCTTCTTCTCTCTTGCCGCTTTAAAATTTTTTTCTCTATCGCTACTTTTTGCCATTTTAATTACTTTGTGTCTTGGTGTGGACCTCCTTAGGTTGAATTTTTAGAGGGATCTCTGCTCCTGGATCTGGATATCTATCTCCTTCCTAGATTAGGGAGGTATTTAGGTATGATCTCTTCAAATAAATTTTCTGCACCCCCTTTTCTCTTCTGGAACTCCTATAATATGGATGTTATTATTTTGATGGAGTTACCGAGTTCCCTAAGTCTGTTCTTGTTTTGCATAATTCTTTTTTTCTCCTTCATTTAACTTAATTATTTTCCATTACTCTTCTAGGTCATTAGTTCATTTCTCTGCTTCATCTGACGTATTTATTCCATCAACTGTATTTTTAAAATTTCATGTATTGAGTTCTTCATCTGATTGGTTCTTTCTAATCCCTGTGTTAAGGGACTTACTGATCATCTGTACTTTTTCCCTCAAGTCCAGTGATAATCTTTATGACCATTACTTTAAATTCTCCCAGACATATGACTTACATCTGTTTTGCTTTGGTATCATGCTGTGGTTTGGTCCTGTTCTTTCATTTGGAAGAAGTTTCTCTGTCTCCTCATTTTGTCTGGCTTTGTGTGTCTGTTCCTGTTAGGAAAGTCAGCTACTTCTCTTGCTCTTAACGCTAATAGCTTTATGAAGAGGAGGTTCCATAGTGCCCTGTAGTACATGTCCCCTGTCTCCCAGGGACTAACACTTCAGGGAGTATCTCCTATGTGTTCTGTGTATGCTCTGCCTTTGAGTCTCGGCCTCTTTTACCTTCAGTCCAGTTGTCTGCAGATGCTCTCTGCCTATTGTGGGCAGCAAGGTATATGGTGGCCTGCTTGCAAAATGAGACCTGCCCCTGCTGGAACTGAGTTCCTATAAGATGTGGGAGTCAGGAGATGTGGTGTTGGCAGTGTGTGTGCTGGTCTTCTAGGGAAGGGGGCCTGTGGTGCCAGGATGGAGGCAAGTGTGACTTGGAAGGGCTGATCCACTGAAGTGCAATGGGGTTGGGAGTACAGGGAGTTGGGGTTTGGTGCAAGCAAGTTAGGTAAGGAGTACCAGAGCTGCTTAGGTGGCCATTGTTTATGCTGGGGCATGGGGGAAGGAAATGGCATCTGCCAGCTCCCTTGTTCCTGGACAGGGTCCCCTCATGATCCCTGTCCCTCCAGGCAACTCTGAGATGAGCAAAGCCTTCTCCCATCAGCTGTCAGCATTATTCAAACTCCTAGTTCTGTGCTGTCTATGCACAGGCTGTTTCTCTTGCTGTCTCTTTGAGGATGGGAGCTCTACTTCCCAGATCCAAGCCTGCCAATATTCAAAATTCCAAGCTTTAAGTCCTGCTGGTTTTAAAAATGTACAAATATAGTCTCTCATTTTCAAAGGCAAATATTAGAGATTTGTCCTCCCTGTTCATGGGCTCTCCAGTGTGAAAGTCTGATTTTTGCCCTTCTCTACAACACTGGCTCAGTCTCCTTGGTGGACGGCCA
Source organism: Ursus maritimus (assembly GCF_017311325.1). Classification (NCBI taxonomy): domain Eukaryota; kingdom Metazoa; phylum Chordata; class Mammalia; order Carnivora; family Ursidae; genus Ursus; species Ursus maritimus. Next base: position 22,133,442 of record NW_024425564.1, read on the forward strand.
CTGTCTCATTCCCAGACCTTCTCTTTGCCTTTCCTCCCTTCTTTCATGTGACCTCTTCTGACTTTGTGTAGTTTGTTCTGTCAATCTTTGAGTTTGTTTTGGGGGGGGTGTATTTATGCTGACATTGGTATTATCTACTTGTGTCCATGGGACAAAGTGAGCTTAGGGTCCTCCTACTCTGCTGTCTTCCCAGCCAACTCCCCAAACTGATGCTTACCAGAGAATAGATGCGTAAGGGGATGGGGGAAATTGGAGATGGGGATTGAAGAGTACATTTATCAAAAACATTTATCATAATTAAAAAATAAATGATACTATATAAGAAAACCCTATGGATTCCACCCCCCCCAAAAATACTAAACCTGGCAAATGAATTCAGTAAAGTCACAGGATACAAAATCAATGTGCAGAAAACTGTTGCATTTCTATACAATAATTTCACTTTCTGCAGCTTATTAAAACAATCCCGTTGACAATTGTACCAAAAACAAAATATTGGGGTGCCTGGGTGGCTCAGTGCATTAAGTGTCTGCCTTTGGCTTAGGCCATGATCTCAGGGTCCTGGGATTGAACCCCGCATCAGGCTTCCTGCTCAGTGGGGAGTCTTCTTCTCCCTCTCTTTGTCCCTCCCCACTGCTCGTGCTGTTTCTCTCAAAATCTTAAAAAAAAAAAACCAATAAAATACGTAGGAATAAACTTAACCAAAGAGGTGAAAAACCTATAAAGGTGAAAAACTCTGAAAACTATAAATCATTGGCCAAAAGAAATTCAAGATGATGCAAAGAAATGGACATTCCATGCTCGTGTGTTGGAAGAACAAATATTGTTTAAAATGTCCATATTACCCAAAGTAACCTACAGCTTTAATGGAATCCCTATCAAAATACCAACGGCATTTTTCACAGAACTAGAACAACCCTAATATTTGTATGGAACCACAGAAGACTGTGAATAGCCAAAGCGATCTTGAAAAATTCTTAGAGGTATCACAATTCCAGATTTCAGTTTATATTACATGCAGTAATCAAAACAGTATGGTACTGGAATAAAAATAGATACAGATTAATGGAATAGAACAACAACCAAAAATTAACCCACAGGTAAATGGTCAATCTTTGACAAAGGAGAAATGAATATACAGTGGAAAAAAGTCTTTTCAACAAATGGTGTTGAAGAAACTGGATGGGCAGCCACATGTAAAAGGATGAAACTGGACCACTTTCTTACCATACACAAAAATTCAAAATAGATTCAAGACCTAAATAGACCTGAAACCATAAAAATTCTAGAAGAGAGCACAGGCACTAATCGGACATTGGTAATAGCAACATTTTTCTAGATGTCTCTGGAGACAAGGGAAATACAAACTATTGGGACTACAGCAAAGTAAACTTCTGTACAGTGAAGGAAACCAACAAAACTAAAAGACAACCTATGGAACGGGAGAAGATATTTGCAAATGACTTATCTGAAAGGGTTAAGATACAAAATACATAGAGAACTGATAAAAGCTCAACACCCAAAAAAACAAATAATCCAGACAGCTCTCCAAAGAAGACATCCAGATGGCCAATAGACATATGAAAAGATGCTCAACCTCACATCAGGGAAATACAAAACTACAATGAGCTATCATCTCATACCTGTGAGAAGGGCTAAAATAACACAAGACCCAAGGAGCGCTGGCAAGGATGTGGAGAAAAAGGAACCCTCGTGCACTGTTAGTGGGAATGCAAACTGGTGCAGCCAGTGTGGAAAACAGTATAGAGGTGTCTGAAAATGTTAAAAATAGCACTACCTTATGATCCAGCAATCTCACTATTGTGTATTCACCTGAAAATTAGAAATACACTAATTCAAAGGGATATATGCACCCCTGTGTCTATAGCAGCACTATTTACAATGACCAAACTGTGGAAGCAGCCCAAGTGTCCATCAATTGTGAACTAATAATTTTTAACATATAATTATATTTTTAAAAGCTTTAAAATACCCAACGTAAAATTATCTCAACCATTTCTAAGTGTACAGTACAATAGCATTAAGTACACTTGCATTGCTGTGCAATCATCCCCACTAGTTAATCCACAGAACCCTTTCATCTTGCAAAACAAACTCTTTACCCATTGTTTTGTATAGTTGATGTACAACATTGGTTTCAAGTGTATAACATAGTATTTCAATAATTATATACATTACAAAATGCTCACCATGTGTACTTACCATCTGTCACCATACAAAATCATTACAATATTATTGACTATATTTCTTGTGCTGTACTTTTCATCCCCATGATTGATTTGATAACTGGGAGGTTGTATCTTTTAATCTCCTTTACCTATTTTGCCTCCCCCTGGTCCCCCCCAGACAACCACAAGTTTGTTGCTGTACTTGAGTCTGTTTTGTTTTTTTAGATTACATGTGTAGGTGAAATCATATAGTATTTCTTTTTCTCTGATTTATCTCAGCAGGTGCATCCGTGTTGTCACAAATGGCAAGATTCCATCATTTTATGGCTGAGTAATATTCCATTGCATGTATCTACCACATCATCTTTATCCTTTTATCTATCAGTGGACATTTAGGTTGCTTCCATATCTTGGCTATTGTAAATAATGCTGCAATAAACATGGGGGAACATATATCTTTCAAATTAGTGTTTTTGTTTTATTCAGGTAAATACACAGAAGTGGAATTGCTGGATTGTATGGTATTTCTATTTCAATTTTTTGAGGAGACTCCATACTGTTTTCCATAATGGCTGCACCAATTTACATTCCCACCTTTTCTCCACATCTTCACCATCACCTGTTATTTCTTGTTTGCTACTAGGCATTCTGATAGCTGTGAGATGATATCTCATTGTAGTTTTGATTTGCATTTCCCTGGTGATTAGTGATGATCATCTGTATGTTGGCTTTGGGAAAATGTCTACTCAGGAACTCCAACTATTTTATAATTGCCTTTTTGGTGTTGGCTTATATGAGTTCTTTATATATTTTGATTGTTAACTCCCTACCAGATAAATCATTTGCATATACCTTCTCATTAAGTAGGTTGTCTTTTCCTTTTGTTGATGGTTTTCTTTGCCGTGCAAAAGCCTTTTATTTTGGTATTGTCCCAACATTTGGTTTTTGCTTTTGTTTCCCTTCCCTTGATCTGAGACAGATCAAGGAAAATATTGTTATAGTCAATGTCCAAGAGCTTACTGCTTATGTTTCCTTCTAGGGATTTTATGGTTTCAGGTCTTCTACTTAGGTCCTTATTCCATTTGAATTAATTAATTAATTAATTAATTATTTATTTATTTCATGATGTAAGAAAGTGGTCCAGATTCATTCTTTTGCATGTAGCTGTCCAGTTTTCTCAACAGAATTTATTGAATAGACTGTCTTTTCCCCATAGTATGTTCTCCTTTACTGTAAATTAATTGACCATGTAAGTCTGGGTTTATTTCTGGATGTCTGTTCTATTGATCTATGTGTCTGTTTGTGTGCCAATACTGTACTGTTTTTATTACCACAGCTTTGTAGTATAGTTTGAAATCTGGGATTGTGATACCTCCATTTTTCTTATTTCTCAAGATTGCTTTGGCTATTTGGGGTCTTTTGTGATTCTACACAAATTTTAGGATTATTTGTTCTAGTTAAAAATACGGTGGTATTTTGATGGAGATTGCATTGAATCTGTAGATTGCTTTGGATAGTATGGACACTTTAACAATATTATTCCAATCCACGAGCACAGTATGACTTTCCATTTATTTGTGTCACCTTTATTATCTTTCACTAGTGTTATATAGTTTTCAGAGTACAGGTCTTTCACTTCTTTGGTTAAATTTATTTTTGGGTATTTTTTTGTACAATTGTATATGGGTTGTTTTATTAACTTCCCTGCTAGTTCATTATTAATGTATAAAAATGCAACAGATTTCTGTATATTTTGTATCTGCAACTTTACTGAATTCATTTATTAGTTCTAATAGTCTAATCATTCTAATAGTCTTTACAGTCTATATATAGTATCATTTCATCTGCAAATAGTGACAGTTTTACTGCTTCCTCATGAATTTATATTTATTTTTTGTCTGCTGCAGCTAGGACTTCCAGTATTATGTTGAATAAAAGTGACAATGGACATCCTTATTTTTGTCTTGATTCTGATCTTAGTACTCTAAGCTTTCAGCCTTTCACCATTGAGTTTGATGTTAGCTGTCAGTTTATCAGATATAGCCTTTATTATGTTGAGGTATGTTCCCTTTAAACTTTGAGAGTTAATGGATGAGAATTTTGTCAAATGCTTTTTCTGCATCTTTTGAGGTGATCATATTACTTTTCCCCTTCATTTGGTTAACGTGGTGTGTATCACAGTGGTTGACTTGTGGATATTGAACCATCTTTACATCCCTGAAATAAATACCACTTGATTATGGTGAATGATCATTTTCACGTATTGAATTCATTTTGCTGATTTTCTTTGAGCGTTTTTGCATCTATGTTCACCAGGGATATTGGTGATTTTTTTTTTTTTTTTTTTGTAAACTAACTCCGTGCCAATTAAACTATAGCTCCCTACCTCCCTCCCCCATCCCCTGGCAACTACCAATTTCCTTTCTGTCTCTGAATTTGACTACTGTATGTATACCATATAAATGAAACCCTACAGTATTTGTCCTTTTGTGTCTGGCTTGTTTCACTTAACATAATGTCTTCAAGATTCATTCATGTTGAAATTTTTGTTAGCATTTCCTTTCTTTTTAAGATTAATATTCTATTGTATGTACATACCACATTTTATTTATCCATTTTATCCTTTGATGGACACTTGGGTTGCTTCTACTTTTCAGCTATTGTCAATAATGATGCTATGAACATGGGTGTTTAAATATCTGTTTGAATTCCTACTTTCAATTTTTTTGCATATATCCAGAAGTGGAATTTATGTATTGTAATGTATCATATGGTGTAGTCTAGTTTTAATTTTGGGGGAAACTGCCATGCTGTTCTCCATAGCAACTGCAGTTTACATTTCTACCGATAGTGCACAAGGGTAAGAATTTCTCAACATCCTTGCCAACACATTTTTGATAGTAGCCGTGCTAATGCATGTCAGGTGGTATCTGATTGGGGTTTTGAATTGGATTTCTCTAATAGTTAGTGATGTTGAGATTCTTTTCATGTGCATATTAGCCATTTGCATATCTTCCTTGGAGAAATGTCTATTAAATTTCTTTGCTTATTGTTATTAAGCTGTAGGAGTTTTTTTTTGTTTTTTGGGTTTTTTGGGGCATATTTCAGATATCAACTCTTTATCAAATATATGATTTGAAAATATTTTATTCCATTTTGTGGGCTGTTTTTTCCCCACTCTCTTGGCTATATCTTTTGATGAACTGAAGTTTTTAATTTGATAAAATGCAATTTATCTATTTTTTTCTTTTGTTGGCTATGTTGTTGGTGTCCTATTCAAGAAATCACTGCCAGCCAAATTCAATGTCATGAAAGCTTTTCTCTTTTCCTTCTAGGAGTTTTATTGTTTCAATGCTTACATTTTGGTCTTTGATCTATTTTGAGTTTATTTTTGTATTTGTGTAAAGTAAGGTCTAACTTCATTCTTTTGCATTTGAATTTTCAGATTTCTCAACACCATTTGTTGAAGAAATTATTCATTCTCCCATTGAATGGTCTTGGCATCTTTGTCAAAAGTCATTTGACCATGTGTGAAAGGTTTATTTCTGCATACTCTCTTCTATTGTTGGTCTCTGTGTCTGTCTTTGTGGCAGCACCACACTGTTTTGACTGTTATTTTGTAGTAAGTTTTAAAAGCAGGAAGTGTGGGATCTTCAACTTTGTTCTTGTTTTTCGAGATTCTTTGGCATTTCTGAGTCCCTTGGGATATCATATGACTATTAAGATGAGTTCTCTTTCTGAAAACAAATTTTTTTTCTCTTTATCTTTCTGAAAAAAATTAAGATTTTTATAGAGATTGTATTGAATTTGTAGATTGCTTTGTGTAGTATTGGCATCTTAATAATAGTGTCTTCCAATCCATGAACATAGGCTATCTTTCCATTTTTCACCTCCTTGAGTGTACGCCTAAGTAATGTATTATTTTTGATGCAATTGTAAATGGAATTGTTGTCTTAATTTCCTTTGCAGATTGTTCTTTGTTGGTGTATAGAAACACAACTGACTTTTGTGTGTTCCTTTTGTATCCTACAACTTTGTTGCAGTTAATTATTAAAGGACTAATAAGTAAATTTAACAAAATCGAAGGATGCAAGATATACAAAAATCAAGTTTCTTTCTATATGCTAGCAACAATCATTTTTTGAAAAGCAACACCATTTATAAAAGTATGAAAAATTACATACTTAAGGATTAATTTGGGAAAAGTTTTGTGAGATTTTTACACTGAAAAGTACAGGATATTGCCGAGAGCTATTAAGGAAGATCTAAATAAACAGAGATACTGTATTCATGGGATGGCAGACTCAGTCAATATTGGTAAGATGCCGGTTCTTCTCAAATTGATCTATATAGGCTTAATACAAACCCAATTCAAATTCCAGCAGAGATTGTTGTTTTTGTTTTTAGAAATTGGCAAGGTATTTTTAGATTTCAGATGAGAATTTAAAGGTCCTATACCTCCAAAACAAATTTCAAAAAGAAAAAAAAAAAGACTAGTACACTATATGTTTCAAGACTTAGTATAAAGCTACAGTAATCAGGAGAGTATGTTGTTGCCATAAAGGTAGATAAATAAGTATAACAAAGCAGGCAGTCTTCCTATGCATATATGGATAACTGACATGTGACAAAAATGCAAAGACAGTTCAGTGGAGAAATGATCATTTTTTTCTAACAAATTGTGCTAGAACAATTGACTCTCCATATATGCAGCAAAATCAATGATCTTTACATTCCACCATATAAAAAATTAACTAAAAATGGATTCAAATATAAAAACCTACTTGAAAGAAAGCATAAGAAAAAAATCTTTGTGACCTTCCATTAGGCAAAGATTTTTTAGATATAACACCAAATTACAGCCCATAAAAAACAGATAGATTGAACTTAATCAAAATTAAAAGCTCTACTTAATAAAAAAAAAAAACCCAGGAGAATGAAGGGACCATTACACACATGAAGAAAAAATATATATTTTTTTATTTATTTGGGGGGCAGAGAGGGAAAGAGAAACTGAAGCAGACTCCACACTGAGCACAGAGCCCAACATGGGGCTCGACCCCATGACCACAAGATCATGACTTGAGCTGAAACCAAGAGTCAGGCATTAACCAACTGAGCCACCCAGGTGCCCTGAAGAAAATATTTGTAAAGCATATATTTGATACAGTCCTTATACCCAAAATAAGTACTCTCATTCAATAACAAAGATATAATCCAATAAAAATATAGACAAAATGTTTGAACAGCTACTTCACTAAGAAAGATCTACAGTTGGTAGGTAAATACTTGTTCAACATCATTAGCTATTAAGGAAATATAAATTAAAATTATAAAATACTACCTACATGTAGTAGAGCAGTTAAAATGAGAAATACAGACTATACTAAGTGTTGGTGAAGATGTGGAGCAACTGGAACTTTATACATTGCTGGGTTTTTTTTTTTAATGGTAAATACGCACATATCTTATGGCCTAGCTGTTCCAATCCTAGCTGTCTACCCAAGAGAAGTGACAGCGTATGTCCACACAAATGAATGTTTATAGCAACTTTATTTGTAATTATCCCAAACTAGAAACAACCCAAGTGTCCCTTAATAGATGAGTGCATAAACCGATTTTGGTATATCCATATGGTGGAATACTACTCAGAAATAACAAGGAATAAACAACTGATATATACAACATGAATGAATCTCCAAATGAAGCCAGACAAAATGTATACTTGTATGATTCCATTCCTATAAAATACTAGAAAATGCAAACAAATTTATAGAGACAAAGTAGATCAATGGTTGGCCAGAAATATGGGTGCATTAGCTTTTTCATTTGTTTTTGGTTTTCATTATGACACCACTTCACATGAGTTCTACCATCTTAACACATTTTTAAGTGCAGAACATGGTATTGTTAACTGTAAGCACAATGTTAAACTATGGATCTCTAAAACTTGCATCTTGCAAAACTTTATACCTATTGAATGACAACTCTGTATTTCTCTCTCCAGTCCCTTCCACTCACCTTTCCATTCGTTTCTCTTGTTTGACTATTTTAGATATCTCCTGTAAATAGAATCATGCTGTATTTGTCCATTTGTGACTGGCTTATTTCATGAATTTATATATCTTCCAAGTTTATCTATGTTGCATATTTCAGGATTTTCTTTTTAAGGCTGTATAGTATTCACATGTATGTATAATATGTATACACCACATTTTATCCACTTACCCACTGATGGACATGGAGATGGTTTTCATAACTTAGCTATCTATTTGTAAAAAACGCTTCTTTTGGATATACATACCCAGATGTGAGAGGCTGAATCATATGATAGTTCTATTTTTAATTTTTTTTGAGGAATTTTTCATGGTGGCTATGCCATTTTATACTCCTACAATGTGTAAGTGTTCCATTTTCTCCACATTTTCACCAACACTTGTTATCTTTTGGGTTTTTTTTTTTAATATCATACCATATATCCAATGAGGAGTTAATTTCCAAAATATCTAAGGAACTCTGACAACTCAATAGCCAAAAATCAGCCCGATTTAAACAGTAGGCAAAGGACTTGAATAGACATTTCTCCGAAGACCTACAAATGGCCAACAGGTATATGAAAAACTGCTCAATATTTACTGATTATTGGGAGAAGTGTTCTTGTTAAATTCCCCTTTTGATTCTAAGGAAAAGCCAGCCAGAAAATACCACTCTGTAGCATGCTACACCTCCCTGCTTCCAAACTGATTTTAACTTGGCCTTCCTGTTCTTTGTATGCCTGACAGAGAAGGGCTCAACAAAGTTTGCTTTGTTTCAAATAACCAGTTGTAGTCTGGCAGAGAATCTATGGAAATGGATTGCAAGAGAAGTCTGTGTGCAGGATGGGGTGCTTCCCACGCACTGGGCTCTGACCAGACAGAGGGCACAGAAAGGAAGAAGTTCGGGCTGGGTGATGAGGGAGGGAGAAGGTGGTGTTGGTGCAGTTCTGTTCATTTGACCTATTTTATTTTAGGGCAGATTCTGCTTCCAAGGGTGAGAGAAAGCGGGAAACAAGGATGTTGGTAATGGAGTAAACTTTCTTGTTTTAAGGCGGTACTTTCTAAATTGCAGTTAATTGTGTGTCATCTTGAAAATTTGTCACTGCTCTGACCTTTAGTATCTCGAATTACATTTATCTTAAAGTTGTCATACAAGAAATTATTTCACTTTTAAATGGAAAATTGATTCTTGCTTTGTTAGAGAAGTAGAAGAAAAGTGTTAAAAATCCTCTGTTACCTGAGATTTATCCTGAATAGAGCTAGAATTGTTGCGTTGAAAAGAAATTAGTTTCTTAAAAAATAGGGAATGCTTCACAGATTTGCATGTCATCCTTGCACAGAGGCCATGCTAATCTTTTCTGCATCATTTCAATGTTAATATGTGTGCTGCCAAAGCAAGCGTGAAAAGAAATTATTTACTGAGTCAGTGACAGGATTTTTTTCATTCCTCTATACACCAGCTTACACCTCTTCCAAGTGCCTCTCACTTTAGCAAGCACGCTGTTCTACGTCCGTAGTCCATGCATTTTCAAAACTCTCTAATGAACATTAAATGAATTTTTTAAAAATTGAGATCATGGGCTTTAAATGAGTTAAGGCTCCTTCTGGCTTGCTTTTAGCAATGGTTGTCACTCTCTGCTGCTCAGTCTTGAGTTGGAATCCCACCAGCGAAGTTGATGAGACTTCCGAAGGCTGGCTCTCTTCCCCCCAAAAATTCCAATTTAATTGATCTAGGGTGACGCTCGGGGATTCAACTGGGATTTTTTTTAAAGCCCCCCTCCGAGGATTCTATGCAGCCAAATTTAAAGGCCACTGCTCTAGATTTTTGTTTTCTAAGTAACTTTCAACACCTTCTTATAGAAACCGAAAGAACCGGCAAAGCCTGCTGCATGTTTTTTTTGTGTGTGTGCATGAAATGAAGTAATGATTTTCTCTAGAAAATGTTGAACTGCTCAACATTTCACAGTAGGAGTAACTGGGTCTTCAACAATGAATTCATCTCAAAAATAGATCACTCACCTGCAGCCACCTTAAAAGTTGTGGGTCATGCTATCATAAACAAGGGTGGTGCTGGTTTTCAACCTGATATAGGGATGGCCTTGGGAGATGACTCTACATTTTGCTATTCCAGGCGCAGGGTGTCTCTTCCAGCTGATGCATTCCATATTTGAGAAGACTGTGAGCTACTGTCATCACTTAATATGTTTGGATTCATAAGAATCCTCCCTGCCTTAAAGCGAGAATGAACTCTTACCAGCTGAATGGTAGAGTTTCTATTGAGGCATTGGTGATTTAGGACGGGGCCTCCTGGAGGGGCACAGCAGAGTTCAAATAGAATATTCTTTTTGTTCAAATCAAAACAAATTCCACATTAAAATGGAGCATAAACAATTATTAGTCACAGCATTTATAAAAACTAATCCAAAAACAGAAAAAGACTTAAAAATACATAAAGTACAGTTAGATCATTGAAGAGATTAAATTTACCTTGATAGCCTAGTCTTAATTTCAAAATACTTCAGGTTTAAATAGAAATAACCCCCTTGTTCCTTTAAAATGTAGACAAGTTTGTCATTGCACAAATTATTTTTATAAATTCTTTTGTCGTTTGGGTTAATATTTTGAAGGGATAGTGTTGGCATGATATTTAGATGCATCAGCTTTTGAAGAATTACCTATGACCCTTTCAGTTGCAGCTAATTGATGAGAGAGGATTCTGTCCTTTTTTTTCTGTCATCCTTACAACAGCAGCTTGGTTGAGAACTGACTAATGAAATCTGTTTCTTCTTTCTCCTCCCCTCTCCTTACTACTGTGTGTGTCTTTTTATTATATGAGAGCCCAGTCTTCTAGAAGGAGTTGCTTCTCTTTTGTCTAACTTTGTAGTGATATGTTTAATTGTATATAAAGGGAACTAACACCTTTTCAATAGCACTCATTTATTATCTGTGTTTGTAAAAGTTTAATTACAGGAAACACCTCTTCTCAGAGAGTAATCAAGATTCAAGTAGTGGTACCAGTGAACGATCTTGGACCAGTAACCAAAAAAAGAAATCCCTAAAACCATATTCTAGTAGGAAAAAGACAAGAACCAGAAGCAGTGTAAGAGGTAAGTTTGGTATGTGTCTTCTTTCAAGTCATTTTTCAAATAAATCAGGTATTTTTCAATTATGTGATGGAAGGAGGGCACCAAAGAAAAAATGATTATGTGATCCCCTTTCCCTGCTACAATTACATTAGAAAGACAAAAACGTACATACAAAACAGTACAAGAGAGTATGGAATTGACCAATAGTTATGAAATATGAGCTATAGATAAATGGAGTAGGAGTTCAGATAAGAAGAATCTAACATGAGCTGGAATCACTAGGAAAAGCTTCAAGGAAGAGGCACGTGGGATTTGAGCTAATCCTTGGGAAAGAATAGTATTCAAAGAGGTGTGCAGAAAGGGAGCATTCTAAATTAGGTGAAAGTACAAGGACAGATTGACACAAGGAGAACATCAGAGGCAAGGTCTAGAGCAGAGAATTCACACTGATGGGAGGGGCTCAGGAACAAGGTGGATAATTAGGGATCTTATGAGCTAGACATTTGAGCAAGCTTCAGGATTTGGGAATTGCTTCTATCATGGATGCATACTTGAAAAAGGGAGAAATTAGTTTTTTTTTTAATTTCTCATAAGCAAACTTTTCCATTGTACACTTCTTTTTTCTTTTAGTTTTGCCATTTTCCCCTCCCAGCAGTGGCAGTGACCATGAGAAAGACCAAGTAAGTAAATTTTATCTGGGCTGCCACGTGGCCATTAGCATTAGCATGAAACAGGTCAATCTGTTTTGGGTTAAAGTTCATTTATTTCTCAAAAAAAAAAAAAAAACAACTCTTTTCAGGATTATGAGGATAACCAGTTTGCTGGTACATAAATCACTGTCAATAGAAATTTCAAGGACTTGTAAACATGAAGTATAAATCTTGGGTAAAGACTTAAGATTTTTCTTCATTGTTCCCAAATCTATTGCAAGATGTTTATTATGAATGGTGCTAAAATCTGGGCTATATTCCTGTAAATATATGCTCTTTGAATTTACATGTTCAAATGAACTTCTTGGGTTAATTCTTCCCTTTGTTTTCAGTTTGCTGACATGTTATTTCTAGAGCTTTTAAGGATTTAAACATTTAAATCTTTATTGTGTAAGTGGTTGAAATGACTTCAGGCTTATATAAATATCAAATAAATCTTCAAAGTTTCTTAATTCATTTTGGTTATCCTTGTTTTAAAGCAACATAGTTAAAAATATGAACACTGGTGTTGTCCAGGCAAGTTCAAAGCCAAATTTTCCTGTTAAGAGCTGAATCACCCCTCTCAACAGTTGGGTTTTGTTTCTTGTCAAATGAGATACATCAAGACTACAGATACAGTGCCAAGTATATGAGTTTTCTAGGGGGGCAGTTGCTGGGATTCTGAGGGCATCAGCAGCACCCTGCCCCCCACCCTGTGCAGACGTACAATGTGGTTAGTACTCCAATCACAGTTATCTCTCCCCACCTGCCCTCTTCTTTCAGCTGCCCTCTGTGAATCTAAGGGGCTGTCATATTCTGTACTGACAGATTTTATAGTTTAAACCTGTGAGCCATCATGAGGACCTAAATATATGTTGAATACTTTAAGCCGATATGAGATACCAGTTAGAAATAGGCCAAAAGACAAATTTAAAGTAAATACAGCTTTTGTTTGAAGTAAGCACCAAAGAAACATCAAAGCTTTGAGAATCCATAAATTTAAGCAATGCAATTGACAAGAAGTCTGTTGATTTTTCAGTGAGAGCATTGCTGACCTTGTACAAATATTAACATTCAAAATTAACTCCTCTGTGTTGGCGTGTAAGAGAATAATTTAGGGCAGGGGTCAGCAAACTTGTTCTGTGAAGGGCCAGATAGTAAATATTGTAAACGTTTTAGACCTATAAGATCATAAATATTTTCTGTGGTGACTATTCAGCTCTTCCGTTGTAGTATGAAAGCAGCCATGGACAATACCTAAGTGAATGGGTGTGTTGTGTTCCAATAAATATTTATAAGGAGTCCAAACTGTCGTTTGCAGATTCCTGATTTAGAGCAGCGGTTCTCAAACTGTAGTGATCATCAGAATGACCAGTATGGTTTGTTTAAATGCAGATTGCTAGGTTCTGTCCCCACAGTTTCTGGCTGAATAAGTAATAGATGGGATTCTGGAATTTGCATTTCTGTGAAGTTCCCTGGGTGTTGCTGATGCTCTGTTCCAGGGTGGGGGCCCTACTTTGAGAACTTTAATTTAGAGTCGTTTTTCAGTTCGAATTATGAATTGATATATGACTTAATGTGCTTTCAGCTTTGGGATCTTATGGTCTTAGTGTTTGTTTTCAAATGGAGCAAATCCAATACTTAAACCACTTTAAAGGACAGTAGAAATGTATTAGAATTTTTTGAAAACTATTCTGAGTGGTTATGAATGTTAACACTCTTAAACAATACTATATTTTAGGCTCAACATCTAACACCATTATGGAAGGATACCTCCAGGCAGAATAATTCCACACTTCCAAAAATTTCTGGAACAAAATTTCAGGGTAGTTCTGACTTTTTAACTCCTGAAGACTCTGCCCAGAAAACAGGTACCTGACCTTCTGTTGATTTACATAGGAAAAAAAAATGTATTTTAGGAAAAGTAGTTTGAACTAAACAAATTTTTTATTTTAGTATCTGTTGAAGAAATTGTGACTATATGATCTTTAAGGTACTCATTAGCAAAAGATGGAGGACATTGTGTTTTAATTTTGCTTTAACATTTGAGATTAGCTTGTGCTCTTCTACTTTTAAAGAAGCAAGAAAACTCAAATGGTGACTTACAGCAGGGATTGGTAAACTTTTTCTGTAAAGCACCAGGCAGTATTTTTTGCCTTTTGGCAACTCTACAGTTAGCTGCAAATCAGCCCCAGACCAGATGTAAACCAACGGGCATGGCTGTGTTTCCATAAAACTTTATTTATAAAACCAAGTGGTAGACAGGATCTGACTTCAGGGGCCAGAGTTTGCCAACCCTGGTCCTGTTAGGTGTATCTCAACCTCTGCTGTATTTTATTAGAACTATTCACATCTTTTGTAAGGCTTGGGATTTTGGGCTTGTTCGCTTTCATCATTTTGCAACTTAGCCCATTGCCAGGCACTTAACAGTCAGTAAGCAGGTGACTGACAACCTCTTAGCTTGGCTGCCACTGGGAGAAAAGGAATAAGGAAAAGAGAAAGAGAAAAATATAGTATTAGAGAGTAAGAAGAAATAAGTTAGTACAACTACGAGAGAGAAGAAAGAGAAGGGTCGCAAGCGTGAGGTAGTAGGAGACTTGCCCAAATATTGGGGGCCAGATGGGCAGCTATGAAAGGTACTGATTTAATTGAGGCTCTACATTTTATCTACAGATCTACAAATCTAATCACCATATGTGCTCTGAAAGATACAAAGGAGTTTTTTTTTTAGTATCTTTTTTTTTTTTTGATGGTAAGATTTAATAAATAGAGTGATAGTGAAATGTTATTACCTGAAGTTGCTTCTGAGCGTGTTGATTCCCTGGAAACTGTTCTAACACTCAGAACATCAAAGTCCCCACCCACTGAGCGAGCTGTCATCCTTGGAGCATTCAGACGTTGAGGAAAATGTATCTCAGGTACTATTTATTGTTGGTTATTCACCTGGTTTTCCGGAGTTAATATTGTATTTGCAGCATGTACTTTTTCCTTCTTAAGGGATGATGTAGCGCCATTTGTTTATTTTAACATATATTTATGGCTTTTTTTTTTTTTTTAGACTGTAGACCAAGAGTCCTTGATGAAAAGTACTAGCTTCAAACATAAACTGCAAAACCTGGAAGACGGAGGTGAGAGAATACTAAACTCTTTGCAGAATAAAGCAAAATTTGATTTTGGCAGGCTGGGCTGTTATTCCAATCACAGCAGGTAAAAAAATCACTTTACAGAGTGACACCAGGTGTTTGAGAGAGCAGCGCGATCTGCTTACCTTCTCTAAAAGTGCACGAAGGTCAAGGGGAGGGACACAGGTTCACTCAGATACAAGAGCTGCTCATTTCAAGAAGCACATGGCCAGGGACCAGCGGTCTCCTCTCTAGCCTCAAAGGAGGGCTCAGTGGGGGCACTTTCCTAAGTGTCTGGTCCAGGGGCTCTTTCCATCCCTGAGTAGGTAGGTCACACGCCGTTTATAAAGCAATGTTCTAAAAAGTGCTGTGGCCGAGTATTGAAACTTCCCAGTTCGTTTTCTCAGGGTAACGGTGATAGGAGGGTTTTCAAGCCAGTTCACAGGACTGTGATTTAATATGGCACGTAGCCGCGCTTCAGCATGTTCCTCAACTGTTTTCTCTTTACATTTTAAATGAAATAAGCAGGCAGATTCACACAGCTGTGTATTATGTGCAGCCTATTTAGTATATCAACACAACAAACATCTGTGAACCAACATCCAGGTTAAGAAGATAAACGTTGCTATTTCAGAATCTTGGTAGATTCTCCCCTCAATTCATCCCTGCTTCCTCCTCCTCCACAGGAGCCCGTTAGCCTTAATTTGGTGTTTGATTCCACTGTGTTTTTTTTTCACTTCTACATTGTGAAAAATATCATGCCTTCAGAAGAGAATGTAAAATATGTGTACAGTTTAAAGAACAATTATAAAGTGAACGCGTATGTAACTACAAGCCAGTCTGCGAACTGGACTGCTGTCACTGACCTAGAATCGTTCCACGCTGGGTCATAACCCTGTTACTTCCCTCCATCCCTCAGAGAGGTAATGACAATCCTGACTTGCTTGAAAAGCTGCCCGTTGCTTTTCTTTACAGTTCTTTCTTTGTATGCATCCCTAAATAATAAGCAGTTTAGTTTTATCTCATGTACAGTGCAACCAAATGGCATCATACTGTGTAAATTTTGTGTGGCCTGCTTCTGCTCAAAATCATATGAAAATCTATGCTGATGGATGTAGGTGAAGTATATTTTAATCACAGCATAACATTCAGTGATATGAACGGACTATATTTCGCTGTTCTGGTGCTGTGGGGTGTTTGGATTGCGTGCAGTCTGGGTTGTTATGGAAAATGCCGCTATGCCGAGTTATGTACATTTCTCTTGATACATATGTGCAAAATGTTCTCTAGGTATATTTTTAGGAATAGAATTGCTAGGCTACAGAGTTTATATATCTTTACGAGTTTTAGATGTGCCAAACTGTTTGTCCAAGCTAGTTGTATCAATTTGCTTTCCCACCAGCTATGTATAAGAATTCTGTTGCTTCACATTCTCCAACACTTGGGATTGTAACATTTCTGTGTGTGTGTGTGTGTGTGTGTGTGTGTACATTGAAGTTTTAATTTGATTGAATATCCCTGATTAAGGTTAAGCATCATTTTTATATGTTAGCCATTTGAATTTCCTCTTTCATGTAGTGTCTAAAATGTCTTGCCCATTGGTGTGGAGGATTCTTTTTATATCAGTTCCTAGGAACTCTTCATATGTTCAGGACTTGGTTATATGTTTTGTAAATGTCTTCTTCCACTGTGTGGTTTGCACTTCTCTGCATGATGCTCTCACTGTAGGTCTTTATGGCTGCTTTTGGGATAAAGTTTTTAGTTTTAATGAATTCTGATTATTAGTTTTTCTCTGTGGTTAGCAGTTTTTAGTCTTGAGAAATTCTTCCCTATAAGAAAGTCAAAGGTATTTGCATGTAATATCTCCTATATTATATATATTTAATGCAGTATATTTCTAAGTACCACTAGAGGTGAGTGCCACATATTGTAATCTATATCATCACTTTAAAATATTTTCCATTTTTTGTTTTTGTTTCTTTGACCCAAAGATTATTTGTAAGTGTATTTCTTAATTCCCAATGGTAGGGGATTTTTTAAAGCTATGATTCTGTTACTGTTTTCTAGTTTGATTACATTGTGGCTACAGAACATAGTCTGTATATCTTTTTTTTTTTTTAAAGATTTTATTTATTTATTTGACAGAGATAGAGACAGCCAGTGAGAGAGGGAACACAAGCAGGGGGAGTGGGAGAGGAAGAAGCAGGCTCATAGCGGAGGAGCCTGATGTGTGGCTCGATCCCATAACGCCAGGATCACGCCCTGAGCCGAAGGCAGATGCTTAACTGCTGTGCCACCCAGGCGCCCCTATAGTCTGTATATCTTAAACCTTTGAAATTTTGAGATGTACTTTCTGACCCAGTACATGTCAATTTTTTTAAAGGTTAACTTGTTAAAAGAGTATAATTCACAATCACTGTAACATCTATATAAATGTACATCCATTAAGTCACTTTTCTTTATTACGTTCTTCAAATATTTTACATATTTTTTCAGTCTAATTGTTCTATCAATTGTTGGGAATAGTATGTTAAAACCTCTCATGATTGTGGACTTACCAATTTTTGGTTCTGTTCAATTTTGTGTTATATGAAATATACGTATGTGCTTGTAAGTGTAAAATAGTATATCCATATGACATATTGAAACTTTTATCATTATAAAGTGACTCCCTTTATCTCCAGTAATGTTTTTGTCTTGAAGTTTATTTCTTTTGTCAAGTATTTGCATGGTATAAGTTTTTCATTGTTTAATGTATATATCTTAATGTTGCAGATACCATTTATTAACAGCCTATAGCTGGACTCCCCCAGCCCTCATATAATAGTATATGTCTTTTTACTGGAATATTTAGTCCATTTACATTTAATGTAATATTCCTGTATCTGGATTATATCTACCAATTATTTTGTACTTTCTGTGTGAACCAAACATTTTTTCTTTCTTGTATTATCTTGCTTAAGCATTTTTCATTTTGCTTAAGCATTTTATGTATTTTATTCTCATTCTGTTTCTCCCTCTACTCATTTGTAGTTATATACTCTCCCTTTTCATTTATTTACTGGTTAACTTAGAAATCATAACATACATAACTTTTTAAAGTCTAATCAATAACATATTTTCCTCTTAGATATACCTAAAGACTCTTGAATTTCATTAGCCTGCTCCAGCCATATCATGTGGCAGTGTTCTTTATTTAAATTTTAAACCTTAAGACATTGTATTATGTACCAATTTCCATTTTTCTACACCTACATATTTACCATTTGGCTTACATATTTCCTGTGTCTTACATTTCCACACTTTTGGGGGATCTCTTTCTGCCTAAAATACATCTTTTGTGAAGGTCTGCTAGTAGGAATGTCTCAATTTTTCTTTGTATGAAAATAACCCTTATTCTTGAATAAATTTTCACTGGGCATAGTATATATGTTGATTTAATGCACTTATATATTGGAAAATGATTACCATTAGAGCATTTACCTTTTTTTTTCTTTTGTGGTGAGAACAATTAAGATCTCTCTTAGCAACTTTCAAGTATATAATACTAAAATCTAACAAAACCAAGATTACCATGCTGTATATTAAGTGTTAACTAAAGTCACCATGCTGTACATTAGATCCCGACAATTTCTTAATCTTATAATTGGGTATTGTACCCCTTGACCAACATCTCCCCATATCTCTCACCTTGAAAAATGTTAATTACTCAACTTTTGTTTATATATGTTCTTGCAAAATACCAAATACATGTAATTTTATGTAAGTAGTACTGTTATATCTCATTTTTTATTTTACTCAGCAGTTTTTAAGATCTATATTCATTGCTCTAGTACTCCTGTTATGCATCCATTACATTTTGCCTATACCCTCTCTGTGAGGGACACCAATGACTTTCAATTCCATATTATCACCAACAGTGATGGACACCATTATATATATCTTTTTATGCACCTGAATGAGATTAATTGCTCTCCTGAATGGTATGATTATAAATTCCTACAAGAAAATGCAAAGTGTTCCTAAATTTCTCTACCTCCACTAATAGTTGGCATTATGCAGCTTTCCGATTTTTGTCAGTCTAGTAGGGCAAACTGATGCTTCATTGTTTTTTACATTTCCATTTCTCTGTTAGCTAAATATCTCTTTATATGTTTGTATGTCTTTTGGGCTTCCTTTTATGTAAGTTGCCCTTTCATATATCTTGCACTCTTTTTCACTAAGGTTACTGTCTTGTCTTTTTTGTTTGTTTGGAAAAAGATATTTTCAATACTATAATCTATTTCTGTCTACTAAAAATGTATAAAGTTTCTTTACAGAGCAGAATTGCTCAATTTTAATGTAATCCAATTATTTAGGTTTGTTTGCTTTTTTTTCTTTTGATAGGCTAATGATCTGTTTCCTTAGATAACCAAGATATTCTATTAATTTTCTTTTATTAAGTTTAGACTTATGTCTTACACACCAAAATCTTTTATCCAGGTAAGGTTCTTGTTTTCATATGGCTTTAGTAATGACCTAGGTGTTAAGATCATTTAGTGAACTAATATCCTTTGTCTTATCTCTAAATAATATTGTCCCCCTTACATTACAATGCCTTCTCTGTCAAATATTAAGTTCCCATATAAATGTGGGTGAATCTCTGGCCTGTCTCCAGCATTTTGTAGGTCCATTTGTCTGGATTCTTACACTAATACCATCTTTTTTTTAAAATTGTAATTTCATAGCAGGTCTTGATATCTAACAGGGAAAGTTGATTCTCTACTCTTCTTTAAAAAAAAAAAAAGATTTATTTAAAGAGAGTGAGTGGGTTGGGGGGGGAGGGCTAAAGGAGAGGGAGGGAGAATCCTCAGGCAGACTCCCTGCTGAGCATGGAGCCCTATG
Organism: Ursus maritimus; assembly: GCF_017311325.1. NCBI lineage: Eukaryota > Metazoa > Chordata > Mammalia > Carnivora > Ursidae > Ursus > Ursus maritimus. The sequence continues at coordinate 22,153,447 of NW_024425564.1, forward strand.
TGAGGTTTCATCCCAGGACCCTGAGACCATGACCTGAGCTGAAATCAAGAGCCGCATGCTTAACCAAGTGAGCCACCCAGGCACCCCTCTCTTTACTCTTCTTTAAGGCTGATGTAGTTGTTCAAGGAACTTTGATACTTATATAAATTTTATTTTCCAGATTTTTTGAGATGTAATTGGCAACATTGAAAGGTATACAATATGATGTATGTATTGCAAAAGGATTACCACAATAAGATCAATACATATGTCACTTACATATGTATGTCAATACATAGTTAGAATATTAACAATATTTTTTAGTGAGAATTTTTAAGATCTACTCTTTTAGCTGCTTTCAAATATGCAATATAGTATTGTTAACTATTAGTCATGATGCTATACATTACATTTTCAAAACTTACTCATCTTATAACATGAAGTATATACGCTTTGACCACTTTCACCCATTACTCCCCTACCCCTACCATTAGAAACCAACAATGTATTCTATCTTCCTAGGAGGTCAGTTTTTTAAATTTCATATATATCATCATATAGTGATAGAAATCATAAAAATCGTCTTTCTCTGTCTGACTTACTTAGCATACTGCCTTAAGGTCCATCCGTGTTGTCACAAATGCCAGGATTTCCATCTTTTAATGGCTGAATAATATCCCATAGTGTATATATTCTTTGTCCATCATTTATCTTTCAGTGGATACTTACAGTGTTTCCATGTCTTGGCTATTGTTAATAATGCTACAGTGAACATGAGGGTGCAGATATCTTTTAAAGATAATGATTTCAGAGAAAGACAATTATCATATGGTTTCTCTCATCTATGGAACTTAAGAACTAGGAAGATCGATAGGAGAAGAAAGGGATAAAGAAAGGGGGGTAATCAGAAGGGGCAATGAAGCATGAGAGACTATGGACTCTAAGAAACAAACTGAGGACTTCGGGGGGGGGAATGGGATAGGCTGGTGATGGGTAGTAAGAAGGGCACGTATTGCATGGTGCACTGGGTGTTATACACAACTAATGAATCATCAAACTACATCAAAAAAATTAAAAAGATAATGATTTCATTTCCTATGGATATATATCTGAAAGTGTCTTGTTGGACCATTTCATATAACTTTAGAGAAAATAGACCAGGTTACATAAGTTCACTAAAATTTTGATAGGGATTGCATTAAATACATAGATTAACTTGAAGAGAATTGACATCTTTAAAATAATCATCTTGGAGTGCCTACCTGGCTCAGTTGGAAAAGGATGTGACTCTTGATCTCAGTGTTGTGAGTTTGAGCCCCACTTTGGGTATAAAGATTACTTAAAAAAATAAATTAAAAAAATAATAAAATATTCATTTTATACTATACAAAATGTGTCCATTGATTTGTATCACTGGCTATATCATTTATAGAGTTCTAAAGTTTTCTTCTGGATTAATTCCTAGATATTCATAGTTTTGTTATTATTCATTTTTAAATGATTATGTTACAGTGAAAATACACTATTGGTTATTCAGTGTCAGGAAAACTTTCAAAATTCTTGTGAGTTCTAACAGTTTATTAGTTGATTCTTTAGGTCATTTTGTTTATTTTAATTTCAGTGTAGTTAACATACAGTGTTATATTAGTTCCATGTTTACAATATAGAGATTCAGCAACTCCATACATCACCCAGTGCTCATCATGGTAAGTGAACTCCTTAATCCCCATCACCTATTTCACCCATCCCCCCCATCTCCCCTCTGGTCACCATCAGTTTGTTCTCTATAGTTAAGAGTGTTGCTTGGTTTGTGTCTCTCTTTTCCCCTCTTTGTTCATTTGTTTTGTTTCTTAAATTCTGCATATGGGTAAAATCATATGGTATTTGTTTTTTTTTCCGACTGACTTATTTCACTTAGCATTATACTCTCTAGATTCATCTATGTTGTTGTAAAGAGCAAGATTTCATTCTTTTTTTATTACTGTATACTGTTGCATTGCCTAATACCATATTGTTTTGATTATTATAGCATTGTAGTATGGGTTAAAATCTAGATATGTGGTGTCTCCAGCTTTGTTGTTCTCACAGAATTTCTTTTGTTACTCTAGGTCTTTTGTGAATCCATAATGTTTTTGGAGTTTATTTTATAGGGAGTGTATTGAATCTATAGATAATATGCACATCTTAATACTCATTCTTATCCATGAACATGAGTTATCTTTCCATTCATTTGTGTTTTCAATTTCTTTCATTAATGTCTTACAGTTTTTAGTGTATAGATCTCTCACCTCTTTGGTTAATTTTATTCCTAAGTATATTACTGGTTTTGATGCTGTTGTAGTGGGATTGTTTTTTATTTTTCAGATTATTTTGTTTTAGTAAATTAGAAATGAAACTGATTTATGTATATTGATTTTCATATCCTTCAACTTTACTGAATTAATTGATTAGTTCTAACAGGTTTTTTTGTGAAATCCTTAGAGTTTTCTCCATGTAAGATCTTATCATCTACAAGGAGACAATTTTATTTCCCCCTTTCCAATTTGGATGACCTCTTTCTTCTTCTTCTTCTTCTTCTTCTTCTTCCTTCTTCCTTCTTCCTTCTTCCTTCTTCCTTCTTCCTCTTCTTCCTTCTTTCTCTTCTTCCTTCTTTCTCTTCTTCCTTCTTCTTCCTTCTTCCTCTTCTTCCTTCTTCCTCTTCTTCTTCATTTAATTGCTCTAGCTAGAATTCCTAGTACTATGTTAAATAGTAGTGGGAGTGGGCACCCTTGTCTTGCCCCTGGTCTTAGAGGAAAACTTTCAACCTTTCACCATTGAGTATGACATTAACTGTCATATATGGTCTTCATTATGTTGAGTTACATTCCCTCTATACCCAATTTGTTGAGCATTTTTTTCATGAAAAGATGTTGAATTTTGTCAAATGCTTTTTTTGGGGGTGCATCTGTTGAAATGATCATATGATTTTTATGATTTTTATCTTTCATTCTCTTGTGGTTTATCACATTTATTGATTTGTGAGTGTTGACCCCTCCTTGCTTCCTAGGGATCAGTCCCACTTGATCATGGTGTATGATCCTTTTAATGTGCTGTTGGATTCTATTTGTTAGTATTTTGTTGAGAATTTTTGCATCTATATTTATCAGGCATATTGTCCTGTAGTTTTGTTTGTTTTTGTAGTATCCTTATCTGGTTTTGGTATCAGAGTAATGATGGCCTCATAAAATGATTTGAGAGCGTTTACTTTTATTCAATTTTTGGGAGTTTGAGAAGTGTTATAAAATCTTTAAATGTTTGGTAGAATTCATTGATTCTATTTCCCTATTCATTACTGGTCTATTCAGATTTTCTGTTCATGATTTGGTCTTAGTAGGTTGTATGTTTCTAAGAATTTACCCATTTTTTCTAGCTATCAAATTTTTTGGTGCATAATTGTTCATTGTAGTCTCCTACAATCCTTTGTATTTTTGCGGTATCAGTTGTAATGTCTCTTATTTCTGATTTTGAGTCTTTTTTTCCTTAGTCTAGCTAAAATGTTGTCAACTTTATTTTTTAAAAAAAGCAGCTCTTAGTTTCATTGATTTTTCTATTTTTCTGATTTCTATTTCATTTATTTCTGGTCTGATTTTTCTTTCCCTCTGCTAAGGCTTAGTTTGGTCTTCTTTTTCTAGTTTTAAGATGTTAGTTTAGGTGGTTTGTTTGGAATTTTTTTTCCTTTAATGTAGGCATTTATGACTATAAATTTCTCTCAGTACTGCTTTTACTGAACTCCAAAGTTTTTGTAGATTTTTTCCTTTTTAATTATGTCAAGATATTTTTGTGATTTTTCCTTTTGATTTCTTCTTTGACCTAAATGTTGTTCAGGAGTATGCTGCTTAATTTCCACATATTTGTGAATTTTTCCAATTTCTTCCTGGTATTTTTAGTTTCATATCATTGTGGTCAGAAAAGATTCTTGGCATGATTTCAGTCTTCTTAAATTTCCTGACACTTTCCCAACATGTTTATCCTAGCAAATACACCATGTGTTCCATGTGTGCTTAAAAGAATTGATATTCTGCTGTTGGACAGAATGATCTATGTACGTCTGTTACATCTATTTGGTGTAAAGTAAAACCAAGTCCAGTGTTTCCTTATTGACTTTTTGTCTGTATGATTTGTCCATTGTTGAAAGTGTGGTATTGAGGTCTACTATTATTATTGCATTGTCTATTTACCCCTTCCCATACGTTAGTATTTCCTTAATATAGTTAGGTATCCTGATGTTGGGTACATTTTATACTTACGGTTGTTGTATCTTCCTGATGAATTGATCATTTTATCATTATACAATGATTTTCTTAGTCTCTTATTATCACTTTTGACTTAAAGTCTATTTTGTCTGATGTAAAATACATTTTGTATGGAGTATTTTTTTTCCTTCTCTTTGAGCTTATGTGCATCCTTAAAGTGAACTAAATCCCTTGTGGGTAGCATATAGTTAGATCTTTTTTTGTTTGGATGTTTAATCCATTCAACTACTTTATTCCTGTGGATTGAAATCTACTTACATTTATTTTAAGTCAAAACATTTTTGAGTATACTTGACACACAATATTCTATTAGTTTTAGGCATACAACTTAGTGATTTGACAAGTTTATATATTATGCTATGTTCACTACAAGTATAACTACCATCTGTCACCATACAGTGCTATTACAATATCAGTGACTGTATTCCTTATGCTCTGCTTTTTACTCCTGTGACTTACTCATTCCATAACTGGAGGCCTGTATCTTCCTTCCTTCTTCACCCATTTTGTCCAACCCCTCCACTTGCCTCCCCTCTGGCAACTATCAGTTTGTTCTTGTTCTTCCCCTAAGTGGCCTGAGGTGACCTCTGGAAATGGTTCACTATTTGCTTGACACAGAAAACCCGACAAAATCATTCAAATCAAGAGGTTCAAATCTTCATGTTTGCTTTAAGAACACATGTGAAACTGCTGAGACCATCAAGCATATCCAAAAAGCCACCAAGTATCTGAAAGACGTCACTTTGCAGAAGCAGTGTGTGCCATTCCATTGCTACAAGGGTGGAGTGGTAGGTGTGTCCAGGCCACACGGGGTCAGTGGCCCAAGGAGAGTGCTGACTTTTTACTGCACATGTTTAAAAATGCAGAGTAATGCTGAACTTAAGGGTTTAGATGTAGATTCTCTGGTCATTGTGCACATCCAGGTGAACAAAGCCCCCCAAATGCGGCATTGAACGTACAGGGCTTGTGGTCAGAATAACCCATACGTGAGCTCTCCCTGCCACACTGAGAGCAGTTACTGAAAAAGAGCGGATTGTTCCTAAACCAGAGGAGGAGGTTGCACAGAAGAAGAGATCCCAGAAGAAACTGAAGAAATAAAAATGTATGGCCAGGAGTAAGTTCTGCTTAGAATAAATACAAATAAAAATTAAAAAAAACCATCAGTTCTCTATATTTTTAGTTCTGATTCTACTTTTCATTCATTTTTTTTATTCCATTTGTAAGTGGAATCATAAGGTATTTGTCTTTCTCAGTCTGACTTATTTCACTTAGTATAATTCCCTCTAGGTACATCCATGTTGTCTCAAATGGCATGATCTCATCCTTTTTTATGACTGCAAAATATTCCTCTGTGTGTGTGTGTGTGTGTGTGTGTGTGTGTGTGTGTGTAGAACACATCTTCCTTATTCATTCCTCTATTCATGGACACTTAGGTTGCTTCCATGTCTTGGCTATTGTAAATAATGCTGCAATAAACATAGGGGTGCATAGATATTTTTGAGTTAGTGTGTTCATTTTTCCTTGGTAAATATCCCCCAATAGTGGAACTATTGGATCATAAGGTTTCTTTTTTTTTTTTTTTAAAGATTTTATTTATTTGAGAGAGAGCATGAGCAGGGGAAGGGGCAGAGGGAGAGGGAGAAGCAGACACCCTGCTGAGCGGGGAGTCTGATGTGCAGCTCGATCTCAGGAGCCTGAGATCATGACCTGAGCCAGTCAGATGCTTAACCAACTGAGCCACCCAGGCGACCCTATATGGTATTTCTATTTTTAATTGTTTGAGGAACCTCCATGCTGTTCTCCACAGTGGCTGTACCAATTTACATTCTCACCAACAGTGCACGAGAGTTCCTTCTTCTCCATATCCTCGTCAACACTTGTTGTTTCTTATCTTCTTAATTTTAGCCAATGTAACAGGTGTGAGGTGATATCTCATTGTGGTTTTGATTTTCATTTCCCTGGTAAGGGATGTTGAGCATCTTTTCATGTGATTGTTGGCCATCTGTATGTCTTCTTTGGAAAAATGTCTATGTGGGTCCTCTGCCCCCCCCCCTTTTTTAATTGATCAGTGCACTAACATTTAAAGTAGTCATTGATAGGTAAGGAATTACTGATGTCATCTTATTGTTTTCTGGCTCTTTTGTAGTTGCTTTGTTAGTCTCTTCCTCTCTTGTGAATTGGTGATTTTTCATAGTGGTATTTTTTAATTCCCTTTATTTTTTGTGTATGTACTTTTGTATAGGTTTTGCTTTGTGATTGCCATGAGGTTTACATATAATGTCTTAGATACCTAATAGTCTATTTCAAACTGATAACAAGTTTTATTGCATACAAAACTACACCTTTTTCTACCCCCAAATTTTATGTTTTTGTTGTCACAATTTACCTCTGTTTATATTGGGCATATGTTACCAAATTATTACAAGTATAATTATCCTCAATATTTTTATCCTTTATACTTGATTTAAGTAATTAACACACCACCATATTATGGTATTCTGATATTAACTATGTGCTAATAAGTGTGACATATTTTCCTATGTTCTCATGTTACTAATTACCACCCTTACATTTTGACTTGATGAACTACTTTTAGCATTTCTTATAAGGTAGATCTTGTGATGATAAACTCCCTTAGCTTTTATTTGTCTGGGAAAGTCTTTATCTCTCCTTCATTTCTGTAGGGCAACTTTTCCAGATCAAGTATTCATGGTTGGAAGTTTTTTTCTTTCAGCACTTTGTATATATCATTCCACTTTGCCCAGCCTGCAAAATTTCCGATGAGAAATCTGCTGATAGCTAATATAAAATAATTATACCTGTAATAATTTGGTGATATATGCCCAATATAAACAGAAATAAGCCTTATGGAGGTTCCCTCCTATGTGGGAATTTTGTGTGTGTGTTGCTACTTTTATTTTTTATTTTAATTCCAGTATAGTTAACATACAGTTGTATATTAGGTTCAAGTGTACAATATAGTGATTTAACACTTCTATACATTTCTCAGTGCTCAACAAGGTAAGTGTACGCTTAATCCCCTTGATCTATTTCACCTACCGCCCCTCTGATAACCATGAGCTTGTTCTCTATAGTTAAGATTCTGTTTTTTGGTTTGTCTCTCTCTTTTTTCCCCCTTTGTCCATTTGTTTTGCTTCTTAAATTCTACATATGAGTGAAACCATATGGTATTTGTCTTTCCCTGACTTATTTTGTTTAGCATTGTATTCTCTAGCTCTATCCTTGTTGTTGCAAATGACAAGATTTCATTCTTTTTTATGTCTCAGTAACATTCCATTGTGTATACGTACTCCACATCTTTATCCATTCATTTGTCAATAGACACTTATGTTGCTTCCATAATTTGACTACTGTAAATAATGCTGCTATACACACTTGGGTACATGTATCCCTTTGATTTAGTGTTTTTGTATTTTTTTTTTTTTGAGTAAATATCCAGTTGTGCTATTCACTATCATTGGGTAGTTTTATTTTTGACTTTTTGAGGAGTCCCCATACTGTTGTCCACAGTGGCTACACCACTTTGCATTCCTATCAACAGTGCAAGAGGGTTCCTTTTTCTACATTCTTGGGGTTCCTAAGTAGAGGGCACCCTAGGAGGATGGTTGAAACTGAAGTTGGTGCAAGCTGGGGTGTCCTGGGATGCTCCATGCAGGGGGTACTTTGGAGCCAAAGCAGGTATGGGCCCAGAGGTTTCAGGGCACTCTGTGCAGAGGGAGGGGTTGGGGGGGGTGCCCTGGCAAGTTGTCTGGAGGTGAAATGATTCAAGCCTGACTTGTTTGGGATGTTTTGTGTCTTGATGAGATAGCTGGAGCCATAGTGACTGCTGACCAGGGGTGTCCTGGTATGTGCTGCACTGGCACCACCTTGATGGGATGGCTGGGACTGGTGTAGAGGTCTGGCAGCCCAACCCTGCTTCCCGCTGTGCTATCAAGGTAGAGGGTGAACATAAACCATGGCACTCATCAGACCCGCTGATCCAGAGTGAGTTCCAGCAACTCCCCTACTGTTTAGCAGGGTCCTAAGGCTAGATCTTTATTCTAATTGCCCTTTTAAACCACAGCTTTTATTTTATGCCCCAGGGCAGATGAATCTGGTCCCCATCTCTTACTACTATCCCTCCCCACTGCAGTTCACCATGTGGGGGATGGGGGCTCCTTCATTACCATGTCTCCCTCTCTCTTTCTGTCCTTTATGTGGTCTCTCTATCTTTTGTTGTGCAGAAGCTGTTTAGTCAGCCTTCCATTCTTCAATTGCTCTGTAAATGTGTGTGTCTGTGAAGGAGGTGAGTTCAGGGTCTTCCTGTGTTGCCATTTTAGGAACCCCTAAGGTATCTTATTTTTCTTTTTTCATAGGAATTTAGGTATTTTGTAGTATTCATTTATTCATTCAATGAACATCTACTGAGTATCTACTGTGGACCAGGCACTTTCCTAGGGTTAGATTTTCTGATGAATAAAACAGACAAAATGTCAGCCTTTGCTGGAGTTTATCTTCCAGTTGGGGGTGGGGGGGGGCAAATAATATACAAGAGAAGTAAAACATGTAGTATGTTATATTGTAATAAAGGCTAGAGAAAAAAGCATAGAAAGAGATTTAAAAGTTGGGGGTTGTACTGAAATTTCATGTTCATTGGACAGAGGAAACCTTAATGCAGATCTATGGGGGAAAGGATTCACGTCAGAGGAGCAGCAAGAGCAAAGGCCTTGAGATGAGAACATGCCTGAGGTTTCCAAGATACCCCAGGAAGGTGAGGTAGAGAAGCTGAGTGCAGAAAGAGAAACTCGTCTCTTTGCTTCCCTAGCATTCCACCATATGGTACAGCTCATTCAAATATCTGTACATAGTAACATTCAAATATCTGCTGAGTAATGAATTTGTGTTTTTTCCCCTTTGGAGGGAAAAATCAGTAATGACTGGCAAGATATGTGAGGAGAAAGGGCAAAGCCAGATAACTTCACAGCTAAGTGTGTATGTAGGCACTAAGTGTATGGTAGGGAAGAAAGAGGTTAGGATAGAATAGAGTGGATTTTGAGATGGAGTTGTTGACTAAGCAGTTGGAAACACAAATCTGCTTAATGGAGCTCACAGAAGAGAGAAATTTGGGAGGTAACACAGTTGAAGTCATGGGACTAATAAGGTCCTCCAAGGAGGACGGCCTTGGACAGGGTCATGGTGTGGGAATGCAGAAAGAGGGGTGGATTCATTCTGTATGCAGGTCCTTGGCCTTGATGATGGAAGGGAGGTGGATGGTAAGGAAAAGCAGGAGTTGGGCCTAATTCTAGGGCTCTACTGACAGTGGTGGTACCATTGTTAAGATTGGGAGGGTTCAGAATGAACAAGGACATGTTTGGGATAAAAGTGAACACCGGTAGAAAATGTTTAGTAAATGCCAAATGGAAAGAGGATCTATATTTAAATCTCATAAACTGAAGGTCTCATCCAAGTCACTTTAGCTAGTGAGGAGCCAAGGTGACCTCATTTATGAGGCAGCCCAGCTCCAGTGTCGCCAGCAGGAGACGCACTTCGCAGGTTGATCTGATGAGCTTCTGAAGGCCCATCTGCTCAGATACCATCCTACCTTGCCATTTGGCCTGAGCCCTGGCAGTGTTTTTGATGCTATATCCACTACTGTTTTGAGTTAGTCTGTACTTTGCTAAGCAGATCGTTCATAGATGTTACAGAGTTCATCAAAGGGGTGCCTGTTCCCATGTGTCCTCTTTCAGGCATCAATAGACTTAGTGCTTTGATGCTTGCACTGTTCTTAGCGTGTCAACTAATAAGTAATTAGCAACAGGGAGCAAGTTTTGTTTGCCGCTCATCAAAGTTACATATTAACTGGTGAAAAGAAGACAAGATAAAATTGGGACAAAAGGAACATGTGTGTGGTTATTAATGTGCTGTGCTTGCTTTTAGACATATCAGATGGCAGTTTTGCTAAGTCAAAACAGTCAAAATTGGAGGAAGGTGATGCGCCAGAATCCCTTGCCTCGGTGACAGAAGAGACAGACTTAGCAGGTAACATGCGCCCAGCCAGTCAAGCAAGAGTGTGACAGATTTGTAAGCACCGAATGTACCAGCATGCACTATAAGGGGGGTACAGTTTGAAGATCAAAGTCGCTGCAGAACCCTAAAAACTAAGCATTTTGTCCTTTCAAAGCCAACTAAATTGTTGTACAAAGTATAGATAAAAGCAAACAAGCACCATGTCCTTTCTAGCATTTGGATTTCTGCCTCTTCACTCTTCTTTACAGCAATTTTCAGGGCCTAAGGATCTTAAATGTGTAGGTCTCCGCTTTAATTGATAGTTATTAACTAAGGTTTTATTAGAAATATCTACCCTATACCAAGGAAGGGGATGATCCAAAATATTTGTCTATGTGGGGTTGGCCGTCTGCATAAGTGATGCCGCTCTCTTTCAAATCCAAAGGCTCCAGGAGGGCAAATTTGGAGGCTCAGAGGTACCAGAGGTTGGCGATTAAGAACCAGTCGGCCTGCGTTCCAATCCTGGAGCTGCTGGTGTGAGCTTGAGCGAGTTATTTGATCCCTCTGTTCAATATACACAACAACAGTGCCTGCTTGACATGGTTTTTGTGAGGATTATGCGAGTCAATACCTGCAAATCCCTTAGAATAGTGCCAGAGCCCTCCTAAAACTCGGGGCACCCAGAGCCGTCGTGCCAGCGTAGAAATGTCTTACCTGTCATGCCCTCCTTAAAACCTCTTACAACACCTCCTTCAGCCTGCTTCTTAGACGTAATAGCAGCTGCCCCAATTTAAAGTGCTGGGAATGTTTGGATGAAATGAGCACTTGCCAGGGACCGAGTTTGATGGGAAGCAGCCGGAAGTGCCCACCATGACTCTCAGTTCAGGCTGGCGTTGTCAGCCAGAATCAGGCACCCCCGAGGTGTCTGTGGAGTGTATCTGTGCCTCGACTGACTCTCCGTCCTCAGGGCAGCGGATGGACTGAGCACGTCTACTTTGAGCCCTGTGTTCGTTTTACTTCATGTTCTGTATTTATTGTTCAGAAGGCATTTCTACTCTGTCCCTAGCAGCTGTGCCAGAGAATTCGAAGAGTTCTGCTGTTATCACAGCCCTCGAAAACTTCACTAGAGAACTGGAAAGAAAATCTGAGGTAATGGTTCACGAAAAATGAAGAGCTGGCTTGTTATGGGTTTAAAGTAATGAGTTCATATTATTCATCAAAGCAGTTGTTATCCTTCATATATGAGGGTGCTCCTGAGGCTTTGGGGGAGGAATATTCGCTTTAGCTACGGTCGCTGATTGCAGTGCCTTTGTGAATTGTGGTTTGTATTATAAGGCAGCTGTTCCATGTCCACTTGCTACAGTAGGACAGGATGGATCTATATGGAAATCAGACTCATGCTTTGGTTTCGTTGAGACCATTCTAAGACAAGGGAAATACCAGGAAGCAATGATTTGGTCATAACAACAGGCAGGGAAGAGAGGGGGACCATGTGGATGAGAGAGGTGTCCAGGACAAAGATGGACATGGGCTTTGGGTAGATGGTCAGCTGAGTGGTGGCGAATCTGAGTAGAGCTGAGCAGTGCACATGTGGGCTGTCCCAAAATCTTGTCTGCAAGATGAACTTCGGAAGCTTTTCGGTTCCCTTCTTTTATGTCCTATTGTTTATAAATCTCAAAAGAGTTATTTATTAGCACATTTGAGAAAAGTATCTTACCCTGACATGTTCATTTAACTAATTTAGAAAATCTCCAAGGTCTTATCATATTTTTGGCAATACCCACGTAAACTAGTTTCTAATGGAAATTTGTTCGTAATATTCAGTATGTATTTTGATAGAATGAATATAAGTTTTCCTATTTTAGCGTCTTGTTCTTTATTGGTATTGAGCCCAAGGTAATACATAGAAAGTGTGTAGCATGGTGTCTCCTTACGGTTGTTTAGCAGTAATGTCTGTTATGAATATAGTGTGCTGGCAGCATCTTTTTTACACAAAGCCTAAACTCCATTTATATAGATCTGGTTAATTCAAATGTGATCGTTTGTTATTGTTGTTGTGGTTTAGCTTAGGTACAAAGGGAGTCCACTTTATTCAAAAGAGGCAAAGCAAGCACCAGATTGCCTAATCCAACTTCTAACCCACATACATCGATGCAGGTAAGTGTGGGTTTTTTTTTTTTTTATTAATAATGATTTTTTATTATATTATGTTAGTCACCATACAGTACATCCCCGGTTTCTGATGTAAGGCTCGATGATTCATTAGTTCTGTATAACACCCAGTGCACCATGCAATACGTGCCCTCCTTACTACCCATCACCGGTCTATCCCATTCCCCCACCCCCCTCCCCTCTGTAGCCCTCAGTTTGTTTCTCATAGTCCATAGTCTCTCATGTTTCATTCCCCCTTCTGATTACCCCCCCTTTCTTTATCCCTTTCTTCCCCTACTGATCATTCTAGTTCTTATGTTCCATAGATGAGAGAAATCATATGATAGTTTTCTTTCTCTGCTTGACTTATTTCACTAAGCATTATCTCCTCCAGTGCCGTCCATGTTGTAGCAAATGTTGAGAACTCATTCTTTCTGATTGCTGAGTAATATTCCATTGTATATATGGACCACAACTTCTTAATCCAGTCATCTGTTGCAGGGCATCTCGGCTCCTTAAGTGTGGGGTTTTGAAACAAGGTCATAAAAAAGTGATCGCTCACACACATTTGTGACCACTGTGCTGGTCACACCTGAAGGTTGAGCAGATGTGAGGTTTGATAATCACCTAACCGGTTTAGTTTCTAGTTTCTAGTTCTTCATTCATAAGATGATGGGGTAAGGCCTTCCTTAAGCCTCTTCATGGTCTACCATGATATGATCCTAAAACACTATTTTTTAAAAATTTATAATCTAATTATGAAGACTGAGCAAGCGTGGATATATATGTAAAAATGCTGGGTAAGTGCTATGTGTCATACTTGTGCAGTGAAATTGTATTCAGCCTTAAGGAATGAAATTGACACATGCTACATCACAGATGAACTTCGAGGACGTTATGCAAAATGAAATAGGCCAGATGCAAAAGGTCAAGTATTGCATGATTTCATTTATATGAGGTACTTAGAAGAGGCAAATTCATAGAGAAGGAAAGTAGAATAAAGATCACCAGAGGCTGAGGGAGTGGTAAATAAGAAGTCATTGTTTAATCAGTATGGAGTTTCTGCTTGGATGACGGAAAAGTTCAGGAAGTGGATGGTGGTGATGGTTGCACGACATTGTGAATATACTTAATGCCACTGAATTGTACACATAAAAGTGGTTATAAGGGTAGATTTTACGGGGTGCCTGTGTGGCACAGCGGTTAAGCGTCTGCCTTCGGTTCAGGGCGTGATCCCGGCGTTATGGGATCGAGCCCCACATCAGGCTCCTCCGCTCTGAGCCTGCTTCTTCCTCTCCCACTCCCCCTGCTTGTGTTCCCTCTCTCGCTGGCTGTCTCTATCTCTGTCGAATAAATAAATAAAATCTTTCACAAAAGTAAATTTTATGTTTTATATATATAGCCACAATAAAAAGTGCTATGCACTCACGTGTACACACGCACACATATGCAAACACGCTCTGATGACCATGAGATGTGGAGGCTAGGAAAGGTGAGTGGAGATGGGGTTCTGCAGTGATTAGAGTTAATCCAGAACCATTACAACAGAAGTGCTTCTGTAGTGAGGTTTTGGAAACAAAGATTTGAATGGTATGGGGAAGGTGCCTATAGAGATTGTTCGTTGTCGAAGTGAATGGCCTGTCGATGAAGGAAGGGAAGAAAACAATGGCAGGTTGGTTAGTTTAACTAAAGGAGGAAGTTTCTTAGGGCAGAAAATATCTGAATAGGGATTTATGATTTTTTTCAAACTTTTATACATGCAATGTCATTTGATTCTCAAAACAGGCCCATGAAGGACTTTGGACTTATAGAACTTCCATTATCTTGTACAGGTTATGTATTCATCCATTTTTCATTCAGCAAATGCACACTGAGCAGCACTAGATGCCAGGTCCTGTGCTAAGTTCAGGAGAGCAGTGACCTGCTTTGGGAGCTTCTTGCCTCTGTAGAACTTTCAGCCTTGATGGAGAAGGCAGACAGTAAGCAAGCAACTAAGCAGCTTGTGTGGTTAGTTGAGCACAGAAGACACAGAAGAGCAAATGTTGGAAACTTGAGAACCAACATGAAGAGGAGGACAGAGCTGATTAGCCAGTTTCAGCTTTCAGGACCAGCTTAAGGCAAGAGAGAGGGGAGCAAGTGGAAGGTCGGAAGTGATGGGGAGCCATGATTGGTGGGATAATGGCTTCTAGGCCAGGTCTGGCCTCCATGTCCTTTTCCCTGGAGTCTTCTCTCCTTTGCTCTAAGTGTAATTTTGAAATACCAGCTTCTTCCAGACTTCTGTTAAGAGCCTGAATCAGAGTTGTCATAGTTTCAGGGGTTGAGGATGGTCATGCAGTGAGGGGAGGGAAGAAGAGATCGGTGTTCTTAAAACAAAAGTTGGTGAGGATGTGGAGAAAGGGGAACCCTCTTACACTGTTGGTGGGAATGCAAACTGGTGCAGCCATTCTGGAACACAGTATGGAGGTTCTTCAAAAAGTTAAAAATAGAGCTACCCTACGATCCAACGATTGCACTACTGGGCATTTACCCCAAATATACAAATGTAGTGATCCAAAGGGACACCTGCATCCCAATGTTTATAGCAGCAGTGTCCACAATAGCCAAGCCATGGACAGAGCTCAGATGTCCATTGACTGATGAATGGATAAAGATGTGATACACACACACACACACACACACACACACATTACTCAGCCATCAAAAAGAATGAAATCTTGCTATTTGCAATGATGTGGGTGGAACTAGAGGATATTGTGCTAACCGAAATAAATCAGAGAAAGACAAATACCATAGGATTTTATTCATGTGGAATTTAAGAAAAAAAAAAACAGTTGAACATAGGGGAAGGGAAGGAAAACTAATATAAAAATAGAGAAGGAGGAAAACCATAAGAGATCCTTAACTACAGGAAACAAACGGGGGGTTGCTGGAAGGGAGGGGTGTTGGGGGTTGGGGTACTTGGGTGATGAGCGTTAAGGTGGGCACTTGTAATGAACACTGGGTGTTACATGCAAGTGATGAATCACTAAATTCTACCCCTGAAACTAATAATACTCTATATGTTAACTAACTTGAATTTAAATTAAAAAAATGAAAGTCTAGAGAAGAATAAGAAGTATCCTTGTAATAAGAGGATTGCCTTTTGTTACAGTCAAGCAATCCCAATGAAATCTGTTGCTTTTTACATTGATCAGACTGAATAAACTGGAGCAGTTTCACAGTTTTGTTCTTCAAGAGCTGAGCAATCTTGAGAAGGGTATTCAGGATCTGAAACACCTTGAGAAGGATGTTCTTGTAAGTATACCCTCCTGCCCCGTTTGGAATATTCTCTATGACTTAAGGGGATCTGTTCAGAGAAGAGTAACGGCTAACTACTTAAAACTTCTGTTCAATTTTAGGAATTTTGGGGAAAACAGTCTGATGATTTGAAATCATTCTGTGATCTGCAAGTGCTGAGGTATTTTTTTCAAAGTATTCTTTCTAGAATTATCTTAGTTGAAGGATAAGAGTCGTGCTTTAGCTATAGTATGAGTGATTGATGTTGGTAAAACCGCATGTAAGTAGCTACGAAGCTACTGTCTTTTCAAACCAATTACTTTCGTGGCACTCCCTGAGCAAAGAGTGTGGTGTAGGGTATCAGTGTAGACGTATAAATTTTGAAAAGCATAATCAGAATCATACAACCATCCATGTTTTTGATCCAAACTGTCTTATTTTTCAGCAATATTTCAAAAAATTAAAATGAGTATACTGAGAAAAATATTTAGATATATCCTGAATTGTGGTCTTGTAAAATATATTCTGTGTGTGTGTGTGTGTGTGTGTGTGT